>NW_015549707.1:428889-432594 GCF_001515605.1 Sinocyclocheilus anshuiensis
CAGAATTTTCATTTTTGGGTGAACTATCCCTTTAAGTTTTCTTTATATTTTTTCCTTTACTATGGAAAAACAAAACATTTTTTCTTTCTTTTTTTTTCAGAAAGTTTCTTAAATGCAAAACATTACTAATTTCAACTTTTGATACTTACTGAGCTTACTGATGCTTTGAAGACTATCACAAAACTACAGTGGCCCAGTAGTGCACAACAAAACAAAATCTCCACAACACAACAGATACAAGCCGCAACACAACAAAATTAGCACAATATAATGGAAACAAGCCGAAATACAATGAAATTAGCACAACACAATGGAAACGAGCCGCAACACAACGGGAACAAGACACAACACAATGAAATTAGTCCTATGCGTTGTGGAGACAACACAACAAATTTAGCACAACACAAAGGAAACAAGCTGTAACACAATGAAATCAGCACAACACAATGGAAACAGGCCACAACACAATGACATTAGCACAACACAACCGAAACAAGCCACAACACAACTAAATTAGCACAACATAATGGAAACAAGCTGCAAGAAAATGAAATTAGCACAGCACAACAGAAACAAGCCACAACACAATGAAATTAGCACAACACAACAAAAACAAGCAGCAACACAATGAAATTAGCATAACACAATGGAAACAAGCAGCAATGCAACGGAAACAAGTCACAACTCAATGAAGTTAACAAAGCACAACGAAATTAGCACAACACAACGGAAACAAGCCACAACACAGTGAAATTAGAATAACACAATGGAAACAAGCCACAACACAGTGAAATTAGCAAAACAAAGTTGTGTTGTGTTGTGTTGTGTTGTGTTGTGTTGTGTTGTGTTGTGTTGTGTTGTGTTGTGTGCACTACTGGATCACCGTACAAAACTACTATTTACACCACATGTACACATGTATCCACATATATCTTGATGGAAATTCAGCCAAATTTGTGACAGCATGTAGAATACATCACAGAAATCCAAACATTCAAACAAGTACAAAAGTGGAAGTACAAAATCAATTGACGTAAAATTTTCAGTAGCAATGCAGCTCTGGCCTGAAGGTGACAGTTCTGTCATCTAGACTGAAAATCTCTGACAGTGGCCTCGGGCCAGCAGGACATGCTTATTGTTGCGCACACTGAATATAAAAAATAATAATTCAAACATGGATACTTGGATTCGATTTATCAAGAAACTCTCATACCACTACTACTAAAAATGTAATGCACACTGTGGAGCATAATACGGTGGCCGAGAGAGCTCAACGCACTGCAACTTAAGAAAACACATGCCAATTGAAAAAACACCAGCAAATTAAGAAAACATCTTCAACTAAATATAATTTCAAGGTTAATGAAATCCGCAATGCTCTCGTTCACACTGTCTGTGTTTGTGGGTCTCATTTCATTCATGTCAGAGTCATAGCGTGTGCCACTGTAAAACTGAAATCTTCATTCAAGCATTAAGAACATCAAATACATATACAGACGATACACATAATGCAAGCTAACATCTGCCACATACAAATCAAGCAAAGAAGACCAGTATGTAATTTACTTTCTTCAAATAACAGGGTTAACATTATTTTTTGATGATAATAGTGCAGAATCGCCCTATTATTAGTGTATTGGAATTACAGTGTAATTATGCATTAAAACTTTGCTCACAACCAGAAAACCAAAGCCATTGATCCATGTTATGCACAAATGATGGAAAACTACTTTCAAAAATAACTGGACAACTCCCGACGCTATGATGTGGGTTTGCACACATCTTTACATTTGAAACCACACTGGTATAAAAAATTAACACTTTGTCGTTAATTCATTTCCACTCTCTTTAAGATAAATAAAGAAAGAAAGAAACCCAAAGCATTGTCAGAGTGAGTGGGGATGGGAGATGACTTTTGGGACATTTTAAGAAAAGCCGCAAGATTTCAATGCTGCCATTTTCTCAATAAACCATGTTAGCACATTTCTCGAGCTGAGCTTCCTGCAGTGAAGCCCTCCCAGTACAGGGCACCCCGCAAGCGTGTATTTAACCAACATCCTGGAGGACCTCTGCAAGTGCCCTGCAGTCCACCTCACACAATTATCACACATGTATTCTATTTGTTTTAGAGACATAACAAACTTTATTGTCAAATATCTAACAACTTAGTCCAGCAGTTAGCAGATGGAGGTGCTTTGCTTCAATAATGGGGGTAAATGGATTCCATCTGGGGCCAATTTTTTTTTTAGCTTTTTTGTCCATTATGTCTGATGGGATGCAGAAAGAAAGGAGCTGGCTGAAGACATGAGAGAGGAAATAACTGAAGAACTGCAGGGATCCTATTATCACAACATCAAAGGTTTTTTTTTTGTTTTGTTTTTTGACACAGGCAGTAAGGATCACCACTTTTTTATTTAATACAAAAAAATTAAGTAATTTAATTAATTTTTTAATTAAATGTCTGGGAACTGTGACTGTGCAAATGTATTGTTAAATACAATTATTTAAAAAAAACTGTTTCAGGTGGTGTTCAAGTAAATATTTTAAGTGAAATGGGTTCATCTGGCAAAAAGTTTGGGAGTCTTTCCTATAGAATATATTAATGGCACTGCAATGTTTTTAATGTAATAATGTGTGACAGGTGATCACATAATTACACAACTGCCTAACTACAGCCTTCTACAAAAACCACCTGACTACTTAAAGCCTATTACACTCGAGGGAACGAACGGAAGCACTCAACCACAGTCTCTTCTTCGGGTTTCACATTAATGTGCCAGAATTCTAGTTATCTCCTTCAAGAAACACTTGTAAGAGATGTAGATTAGAGGGCCAATGTCTGCTGCCAGATAAACATGTTTCATTTTCGCTTTTAACTCTCACTCCACTCATTGAGTCGGAGTCTTCACATATTCAAAGGAATATCAGATGTTGGGAATTAACTAATAAAGCACGGTCCTCAAAGCGCTACTTTATGAACAACTTAACCACAGGGAACGTCTGTTTTATGTGGTTTAATGAGAACTGTCTTTGACTATATCACTAGTGAGTCTTCAGTGCAAGTATGGGAAATAATTTATTGGCTGTCTCTGTGATTCTATGAAACGTAATTAGCATTTCTTTGTGTAAACTGTGAGTGTTTTTAAAGCTTTCAACCATGGTATTATAATCTAGATGAGTAAGTGCTTACATGCTGTTAAAGGCTGGAAGGGAGCAGTGAGAAACCCAAAGCTGCTTATTACCCAGCTTTACAACACATCTGCATTCCACCGCTGGGTTACATCCGACCAGAGCATCAACTCTTCTGGATTCAGTGGGAAGAGAGTGTGTGTTTGTGTGCACAGACAAATAATGAACACTTCAGGGGCATTTGGATATATGAGTTCCTCTTCAGGAACTCGAGCTGCGTCGGAAAACGCTATGGGAACGCCCTTCAGCGTGACCGGCTCTGAACCTCATGTGTAATCAGACCAATAGATGGGCGAGACGTCACGGGCGGGTGACGTAATGACCAGGAGGCTATAAAAGCACGTGCGGTGAGACCAGCGTCAGCTTTTTGTCATTCAGCAAGCGCTCTGTGTGTGTGTCAGTCTGATATCTGTTTGTGAGTCTTATTTAGTGTTGTAAAAGCCGGCCCCGCTTTCGCCGAGGCGGAGCAGCGGCTGTGCTCGTGGGTTTCGCATATGGATCCGGTGGAGGGAATGT
>NW_015549707.1:432728-432972 GCF_001515605.1 Sinocyclocheilus anshuiensis
CAATGGGGAGCGGGGCTCGCGCAGTCGGCTCTCGGGTGGCAGATTGTGCTTTTCCAAAAATAAACACTCCGCTCTCGCCGGGCAAGCTCCGAGGACTGTGTCCGTGCCTGTGATCTTGCGATTGCGGTCCCGCTGCTGCTGAGGCACAGCGGCGACTGAGATCGCGGTGATCACACATGATCTGGTGGACGGGTTGGAGACGGCTCGTCCTATCTCCACCCGTGCTCCCTAGATCTAGAGCTCG
>NW_015549707.1:433177-464360 GCF_001515605.1 Sinocyclocheilus anshuiensis
CTCGTTCCCCTAGCGTTTTCCGACGCAGCTCGAGTTCCTGAAGAGGAACGTCTCAGGTTATGTATGTAACCATAGTTCCTCGAAGGAACGAGACGCTGCGTCTCAGAGCCATACTTTCGGCATCTCTGCCAGCACTTGCTTCATTCCTGGAAGCTGACGCTGGTCTCACCGCACGTGCTTTTATAGCCTCCTGGTCATTACGTCACCCGCCCGTGACGTCTCGCCCATCTATTGGTCTGATTACACATGAGGTTCAGAGCCGGTCACGCTGAAGGGCGTTCCCATAGCGTTTTCCGACACAGCATCTCGTTCCTTCGAGGAACTATGGTTACATACGTAACCTGAGACGATCTATACAAACTAAATATACTTTTAAATATACTTTTAACCCTGGGTTATGAAACACTTGGATTTTTACAGTGCTAAAATGATTAGGTCTGAAATGATAGCGTGCTGGAATGTTACATGTTATGCATGCAATAGACAACCAATCATAAACTAAACAGTGCTTTTCTCATGAAATACTCCTTTGCAATCAAAGAAAATTTTATATGGTGAGTAAAAGGCCAATATCATGTCAATTTCATGTATACAAAATTCAGATCTATATCACTTTTTTCTGGTGCCATGTTTTGGTGGATTCAATTCAAAACAGGAAGTCCACTATTTATAGCACAGTCACACCATAATACCCAGATATAAAACATATGGGAAAGGGGAGTAAAATTGGAAGGGGGAGAGAGGAAAAGTGATCTTGCCTCAAAAAAGAGGGCAAAAATAGATTTACTGCAACTCTTTGCTAAAGATTTGGGACACTCTGTGGTGTTAGCACATGTTAAGCTAATGCAACACTCATGGTTGTAGAAACAGGTTGTAAGAAACAGACTTACAGACTTTACAATGATAAATTCTTCAAAACACAACTTTCAAAACTGTTTTCTGGAGCTTTTTTGAAAAGATGTTCTGTCAGATGAGCAATTGGCATGTTTAAACTACAGTACAACCAATTGATCGCACCCTCACAGCCTCGTTTCCATTCCTCTCAAAAATTTGCCTAAATATGGCACGACCCCAACTAAAGTCTTTTAAACCAGTGGAAGCAAGATCACAATGAAAGCTGGTCCATTGGGTACGCCAGTAAACCTAAACAAACAAGAGACGTGACTAAAAAGAAGAAGCTGCTGGCCAAGCCTCAGATATCGTACAGCTAAGTTGTCAATGACAAAAGGGTGTTCTTTCATAGCACTATTACTCTAAGAAAGATGCATTAGCTTGACTAACATAATTAAACCTCAGTGGAGAAATGAGAATTTTAAAATGCCCGTCCCAAATGGTCCAAGGCACGAGATATGGGATTCCTTATAATATTTATGGCTTCTCAGAGCTGGTGCGACAGCCACTTCACCACTGCCCATTAGTTTTAGGTCTTCAAGTGAGTGAGAACAAGAGCTATTACCGGACCAGCCTGCCATTCCTCTTCCTCACTCTCTCCCACAGCCTCTCTCTCTCTCTGGCATCCCTAAGCAGCCTCTACATCACTGTCACCACACAGACCACCAGGGAATAGCCCCTGGCAACTCCTATAGTGCTAACATGGCATAACACCCCGTGAATTATGAAAGGGGGAGTGGGGAACATTTGTAACTACAAAGGAGCCCAGCATATATTCACTCTGGTTTCAGTTTGTCTGTCTGCCCTCTCAAAACTCAGACAAGTATAAATGTCCACCACGTCACCTGAGCATTGTCTCCCATGGTGCAGTGCATCTGAGTCTCAGCTAGCAGACTCAGCTAGAGTGGTTAATCCAAGGGAGTCTACACTCTAAAAAATGCTGGGTTGTTTCAACCCAATGTTGGGTCAAATATGGACTAACCCAACTGTTGGGTTAAAAAGTTAATTTAAAAATGTAACCAAAATTTAACCCAACAGTTGGGTTAGTCCATATTTGACCCAACATTGGGTTGAAACAACCCAACATTTTTTAGAGTGTAATAGTGGCAGGAAGAATCACAGACTGGACCCAAACATGCCCCTCTAGCTGTAGGGTATCACTAAATTGTGATATGGTACATCATTACACATATTTTGCGATTCAATAAATCACATTTTCATAATAGTATTGCTATGGCAAACAAATTATTGTAAACTGACGAAGCAAGAGAGACTGAAGCTGTGTGCAATACCAGTTTGAGAGTTTCCAAACATTTGATGTAAAGGATACATAATATGATGATAACGTTTGAGAAGGACTCCATTCCTAAAATATGAAGGCAGCTACATAATTTAAGCCCAAATTAAGATGCAGTCACATTTACCTTTGTTCAGAACATTTTTACAGGCAAAATTCAGTCATTTCAATAGAAATCCTTGTGATAATGAATTTCGCAAGAGGGCAAATTTTACAGTGGGTTTGGGTGCGCTTGGACCAACAGGAGGCTGGTTGGTTTGAAAGTAACTTTTGTGTGAGCTGTGCTTTGTACATCGCTACACTAAATGTACCTTTTTTTGCCCACAAAATTTCGCTAATATGACCACACTTTTATATGTGAGAAAAACTGTAAATGTGATAGTATAAATACAACATTTAAATAATTAATGATTCCCATTTATGTTCTCATTGTTCTACAGCCATAAGAAATTAAAACATTATCTGGAAAATATTATCTTTACATTTGCTGAAAATATACAGTATGCATTGAAAGAAAGTATGAACTCATACACTTATTATAATCCTAATTAATCTCGATTTATTCATTACTTTTTCCTCAGAAATGCATCCCTAAATAACTCCTAACAGCTGCAAGTATATATCCACAAAATGTTTGAGAATCAGTCTTTATATTAAATTATAATGCAACTACCTAATGCATCTATACTTAATTTATGATGCCAGGAAGAAGAACAGAATCTCTAATTACCAATCATGACAACAAACATGTCTGACGGAAACCCCAAAGCATTTTCTCACAATTTCCTGCGTCAGACAAGCACTACAGATCTGCTCTCGGAGTCTGTAAATGGTAATTCAGCCTCTCTCTTCCATTGATGTTTGAATGGCCCGGTGCTGTACTCTCACTGCAGTGTATCCACACAAGCTTTGAGCGCACTGACAGCTTTCCTCCTTTCCAGTCAGAGTGAATTAGCATCACAACTGCCCCTAAATGCAATCCCACACGTTAGCGCATCAGCTTGAACCAGCAGGTCTGGTACTAAATAAACACAGCTGAAGTGCTTCAGCAGCAATTCACACACATACACACCTCACAAATTCACAGACAGTCTCTCACCCACAAGGCTGGTCTATGGGCCGGGCTGTCCATAAAAGATAAAAGAACACTTTGGCATCCAAAAAGACTTCATGAAGCACCCCCACCCCCCAAAGACCCAAGAGAGAGAGAGAGTCTGTGGGAAACCTGTTTAGCAAATGTGACTAACAACTTGTAACATTTGTGCATAATTGATCAATTATCTGTTCAGTCATTTGTTTTTACCTGTTAGCACAGTTTACACAAAATATATTATTTACATTAATTCACATATTGAATGTCACATAATCTCCTCTATCAGTACAATTATGAAGGCTTAACATTAATTCAATTAATTCAATATGAGTATCAGATCCTTTTTTAAAAGGTGGGCTTGAATAAGTTACTCATATAAGAACTTATTTCCTATGTCCTGTCATGTAAACTTTAACCAGGCAAAATAAATGACAGTCTGACTGTGAACAGAAGAGACAATGAGGGGCTTGGGAAAGGTCATGTCTGAGTTCAGCATGATTGGACATGTTTGGAAAGAACTGAAATTCAGTGAAGGGCAAATCTAGTGAATCCCCTGCCCTACAAAGCCCTGCTTGCAAACCATTCAAAAGACCAGGAGGATAATTAAAGGGGTCATATGATGCTTTTTTAAAGATCATTATTTTATGACCCCTTTAACTATACTCAGTTGTCTGCCTGGTGAACTCTGAAAAACTCTCATTCACATTTCTGTCCTAATCATGAAATGCTGGGTTTATCTGTATATGAGAGCTAGAGAGAACATGTAGCAGAAAATACACTACCCTTCAAAAGTTTGGGGTCGGTATAATTTTTAAACATTTTTGAAAGAAGTCACCAAGGCTGCATTTCTTTGATCAAATTATATCAAAGTATAATATTTTGAATTACTATTCCAATTTAAAATAAAAGTCTTGAAATGTTTATATATTTTAAAATGTAACTTTCATATTGTTGGCAAAGTTGAAAAATGTAATGTTGGCCAAGCTGAATTTTCAGCAGCTATTACTCCAGTCTTCAGTGTCACATCATCCTTCAGAAATCATTCTAATATGCTGATTTGCTGCTCAAGAAGCATTTCTTATTATTATTAAACAGTTGTGCTGCTTAATATTTCTGTGGAAGCCATGACACATTTTTCAGGATTTTCGATGTATAAAAAGTTCCAAATAGCAGCATTTAATTGCTTTGGTAGTGTACACTGAATAGTAACAAAGACAAACAATCAACAAAGCTGAGGATTTCCTTCATTTAGAACACAAAACAGCCAGTAAAGGTTTTACTAAAATATCAGGAAATAGCATCTCTATCCAGTTGGACATCATGATAAAGGCAGTGGGAAGTTTTCCAGCCATGCATGTTGACTGAGATAATTAATTGATTCACAATGTAAGCATTTCAAAAGCTAAGGCTATTTAGTCAACCAATTGCTATCCTACCCAGCAGAGTTTGCTAACATGCTAATTGTTAGCAAACAATGGCATCAGTTAACATAAACTAATAAGGAACGTCAAGTCTACGGTCTCATTACCTGCTCCAAAAAGGTAAGCTGACAGGGCAGTGAATGTGTTAAAGTTACCGAATGAGTGGCCATGTGTCGAACGAATCATAACAACTAAATATAGCAACACCACCAGAATAGATCATACATCAATAATCCATGTTGAACAGTATAATGGAAGATGTCTAATCCCTTTCATTGTGGTACTAGTGCCAATTCTGGATGGCATAGTAGCTCAGCCAGTCAAAACATGTCTAGAAAGCAGGATCAGCCATTTCAAAGGGGGATGGGCTTGAACCTGTCACCAGCCATATGGAACCGTGACCCAGAGAAGGCCTGAGGATGTGGATTTGTCTATGCCTAGGCTGGAAGAGCAACTCTGAACTTGCACAACCATGTGACCCCGCAAATTGATCCGGTGGAAGTTCTGACCTCTGAACAAGAAGTAGCAGAGCAGTACTTCAGAAGCTCCACCTGCTAATCAGCTTTGACAAACTGAAGCAGCATTGGGACTGGCATTCATATGCCATCCTGGATACTGCCCTTCTAGAAGATTTTGAACCAACCTTGAAACAGCACACATGACTAAACTAATCCACAAATCAACCAGCATTTCATTACTACGATGACGTGTTTTGTTTAAGGGTTGGATGGAAGATGTTTGATCATGCCACATAATCTCGGGCCAGACAATCCATTCGAGGCAAGTGATAACAGCAATTGAAAGGCGCTCAGTAATTAAAAACTTTAAATGAAGCAGGATTTAGCGAGTAAATCCCTCTGTGCCTGATTTAAAGGCCGGGAGCGCCTGTTCTTCATTTAACAACTGAATCCCTGTCCATCTGCTATATTATGCACTGTTTAACAGAGAGCAAGAGAACTAGTACAAGCAAATCAGACTTTCATCAACTCACTAACCTAATGGACAGCATTACCTCTGAATGTACCGACTGTGGGGGTTCTCATCCACACTGATTTTACTTTTGGACTGGCATTCTCGGAACACAAAACCTCTCTCTCTCTAAGCAACTGCCTCCTCGGCCTTTCACGGCACAAGGGGTTGCTGCGGATCAGCAGAGGGATGAATGGGTTCTCATTTGTACTTAATCCAAAGCTCCTCATCAAGCGGAGATGACATGGAAGGGTTAAAGTCCTCGGTGACTCGTTCTTTTTCATTCCAACAAAGAAAGGGAGAGTGAAAGAGGCAGAGGGACAGAGTGAGAGACCCCTTTTTTCTAGGACATTTCCTTTTGCTTCTGTACATTTACGCACAAAATCTAAAGGGACACACAAGTCTCGTTTGGCATCCTGTATATCTGAAATTGGGGCACCTTTAAGACCACCGAGAGAATCACCTAGAGCTTGGGCCATCGTTCAGAAAAAAAGAGCTTCAAAAGAAGGGGGAGTAGATCAAAGAGTCCCTGCAGTCTATTCAGATGCAATTGCTCTCAAATCACATTGTGTTGTCACACAGTTTTAAAAGAATGGGTCACTGCTGTTTTATTGTGGAGATGCTACCACTAATGAAAAGGACAATGCAAAGATTAGCGCTGCCAGCCAAGCTCCTGAAACCTCACTCTGTCTTTAATTGTGGAGAACAAGGGAGACAGGAAAGCAGAGCAAACACTAAACAAAAGAGCAGGGAGCAGAGGCAGAGAACGTCAGCAGAACTCTGGGTATGATTTTACAGTAGCCCACCATCCAAGATGAGATATGATCCTCTATGTAGGAAAACATAAAGACCAGTGCTCCACTACATCTGCACTTCAGTGCTCCAGTTGACCTGTTTTAATAAGCTCTTCTTGCACACAGCACACTATATACTATACTATATTCTCTGAGGCACACTTATACTTCCTAAGCTCCTACAGGCACAATGTATACTTTACTAACTGTAACTCGAACATGTCTGCATACTAACAACATTGGTAGCCACTTGAAATTTTCCATGCACTTAACGAGTAAACAAACAATGGACAGCACATATAACTTTTGTTCCAAAATCGAATAAGCTGACTCTACAGGCCAGGGGACAAAAAACAAGAGAAAACATTGATTTAATGATAGAATTTTCCTGCTTCTCTCTCTCTTATTTTTATTTTTTATTTTTGGACAGGTAAGGGAAATAATCATTGCGTAAACCGCTATCTAAAACTCACTATTATTCATGTAATTTACATAAAACTCGGAGATAATCATACTGATCAATGTCAATATATAGCAGTGCAAAGTCTAAGTGACATAACTTAATTACGCTACCTCTTAAAATATGCTTTGGTCAAATTCAAAAACAACATCACAAGTCAATCCCAGAATGCTCTGCAACAAGATCAGTGAAAAGAATCCAAGATGATAGTTGATTGCTGAAATAATTACAAACTTCCAAAACATTTCTTGAATGAAATGCTTTCATATGATGCATGATTCATAAGTTGCTGCCTGTATAGATCATTTAAAATCAGTCGCTTATGAGGTTTAATTTCAGTATGAATGTCTTCTTTAAAAGCAGTTGGCTATGTAAGACATTGATGTAGCTCATTTTGGAGTCAGTGAATCTTTGACTGAGTGTAAAAGGAGCCACTTACCAGACCTGTGCAGGTGGATATAGCCACAGAGGATTCAGAATGGTTTTGGATGGAACCCTGATAGAGACAGTTATGAATAGAAGGGTCAAGGGTGGCTGTATTGATGCCCTCTGCACCCAGTGTCTGTACGGTAAACCCCTCTACCAGCACATGGGATGGCTGCAGGTCTAAGTGTAATTCCTTGCCAAATGCAGAGACATGATAATGCACTGGACCACCAACTTCTGACAGGGATCTCTTGCTCCTTCCATGTCTTGACACATCGTGGGAAATGAAGCCTCCAAGTGAGTCCACTTCCACTGGTGTGGCAAAATCGTAATCTGTGAGGGGAACAAACACATTTTAAATCACCTGACTCAATACCAATCCATCACTAGTTATATTGATGACTCATCCTGCACTATAAAGGTTTTTGACCAATCAAACATTCTCAAATGAAGAAAGGAAAACTGCACTGTCAAACCATTTCATGGGGTCTTCTCAATACTTGTTGGCTTATTTACTTCCCCTATATCTGGTCTAACTAATCCATAAAAAAATTTATAAAAATAAAAAAGTAAAGAATTTACCTCCTGACTCTAAATCGGTATATCACTGTTTAAACTTTATTTAATATTGCAATATCAACATACACAATGTCTGTATGCAAACTTTCTGTACTGTCTCATGTTTCTGAATGAGATTTCAAACATTTCAGTGCCCAGTGTAGCCTGCGCAAGCTGTGGAAATCAGGAATAAATTAACTTGTATTCCTTGTAGCCACTATCTATAAACCTAATGTCAAGCATTTCACCAATAGCTCAACATGAACATACATTTAGTCAAGCGTTCCCAAACGTTTGACTGGTATTGTAAATATTAAATAAAAAGACAATAAACTCTCTGTGACTAGCTCAATACGCGGTAGATAAGAGATGAGGGAATCCTTCTAATGCGCCCACACGCGTGCTAGCGCACGACCACCGGCACAGGAAACTCATATTTGGGAGTATATCTATGTTGTAAATCTCTTAATTCACCGGATCTGTGTGGCATGCTTCAGCGTATTTATATCTTTATGTGTACAGGTATATCCAGGTAGGGATCTTTGGTTCAAATAGGGCGCGAAAGCATGCATCGGCATCCATCACTGGCTTGTCATCAATCAGAATAGAAATACAGTTGAAGCGCGTAAAGACACAAACCTTGATAGAGGACACCGGGGTCGCCGGTAAATGAGACCGATGTTACAGAGTGGAAGCAACAGAACTGCAGAGCCTGCAAAAGTGCAAATAACTCACCACAATTAACTTGATACGAACAATGAGTATAAAACATGTATAATAAATAATTCATTCTCAGCGTGTCACCTGCCTTTATAAAGTTCCCAAACGACACACTCGCCAATAATCTCACTGATGTGCTGCTTACCAGAGGGACTTGTAAACTCCAGAGCAAAAGGAAAAGGCAATCCATGTTGTCATGTATGCACCTTTACTGTTACCTCTTCAAAAACGGGGAAAGGAACAATCCGCAAATCCATGCAATGCAATAATGAGACATTGCTAATTGTTTAAACTGCCCTGTTTCTGTCGTTCCTCAAGTAAAATCCACCGGGTTCATTAGGGTAACGCGCACCGCTTCTGTTTGCAAAGCGCAGGTACATACAGAACTGCTGAGCAGTGACAGTCGGCGTGTATGTGTGTGTGTGTGTGTGTGTGTGTAAACTATACTGAGATAGTGGCACCGGCTGATTGGCAAAAGGTGGGGGTCTAAATTTCCACCAATCAGCGACGACCATCTGCGGGCGATTCAGTGTATTAGCGCTCCTCACTGTCCGACGGTCCATATACAGATCACAGAGTTCATTGAAATGGGATACATGTTCGTAGCACTCCCTCTAAATGAACGGACCGAGCAAGTAAACACACGCTGTCGAAAGAGTTTATGTGTTCAATATGAATCTGAAGAGTTCTGAATGGGCTGCCGGATGATTTATGATACTGTACGCTGTACTGTTTAATGAACGTCAGGTCTTGTTCTTAAAACTCTACTGTCATGAATATCTGTTCTGCAAGCGCTCAGCTGATATTTAAAGCTTAGTCTACAGTGAATACAGCAGTTTGTTTAACTGATTATTTTTGGGTTCTTGGTCTAAAATGCACCAGCTCATCTACTGCATCTATTCAGCCTTTTCAAGATCTCCAGACAACTTGATTTTGGTTGTAGCCTTTAAAGTCTTATTACCAGGCAACTTTTAAGAAGAAATATTTTAGAGATTTGTTTGTTATGCCAAATTATGGCATCATTTGATTTCAACAGAACAGATATAAATCAGAAATAAATTTAGCATGCTACAGTTCTTTTTATAGCTATGTGTTTACACAGACTTTGAATTACCCTAAAAAAAATTTTTTTTTTCTTTTTTTTTCTTTTGATTCCCAGAAAAAATAGGCTCATTAGAGTTAATTTTTGGGAATCGGGCTACACTAGTCACACGGTTTTGATTCAAGCTCACAAGAGTCATTCGCTCAGGAATCAGAGTTTAGTTGGTTGCATTTGCATGTTTTGTATTAACTAAAACAAACTTACAAGAGTTGTTCTTTCAGGAACCGGATTACACTGGTTGCGCTTTGTTTTTGATTCTTTAAAAAGATCTGACTGATATGAGTCGTTTGTTGGTTAATTGCACTTCACTCAAAGCACATTATATTCACTAGCTTGCTCATTAAGCAATTTTTTGCCGTATGGTCTACACTGATTGCTGCTGATGTAAATTTCACACTGTGGATTCAATACTGCGGCAATGCTGAATAGTAGCAAACACTGTCAAAATATTTTAGCACAGTGTTATAAAAATGAGTCTGCACTTAGTGAGAAAATCCCGTATTTTTAAGAGATTTAACCTGGTCTGAATATGAACTGGTTCTTGCTTCCCAGTCCTATGATAGCCAAACAGAGGACTGTTATTACACACTGACTCCAAAGTCTTATTAAGACAAAAGCTCTGTCTGCATTTGGGTGAATTTTAGCACTCGCATTTGTTTTCCCTGTTCACCGGTTTCTTAAAGGAGCTCATAAAACTACCTGACTTGTATACTAAAATGTTTATGAATCACATAAAAGTTAAAGTTGAGGTTCAGCCAAAGAATAAAAGATCAAATTGAGACGTCATAAGAGGTGGCTTTAAAGTAGTTTGATATTTATTTTGTTTGTTTTTCACAATGGTTTCGGATTTTGTCTCTAATGAACAGAGGAGGCCAAGATTACCGTGCTCTACACAATATCAACCATATGACAAGTAGCTCAAAGAAAGTCTCCATGTGAAAAGAATCATCCAGTGAGTTTAACTGTGCTTTACAATCCATTAGTTTCTAGCCTAATTTTGAAAAGAGTCCTCAGAAAGAGTGTTGTCAGATGTTTTAGTAAATGTTGGCTGGGGGCTCAGCTTGTCAAAGCCAAATGCATCAAACCCCAAAGGAAGATGGTTTTGCTTTGACTACAGTGTTGTTATTTACCCAGTTCCCTTTCATGGGAACTTCGAACTGCGTCCTCTAGGGGTCGCTATGGGGACGCCTCGTCGTGACCCGCAAATCCACATAGGTGGTAAGTGTGGACGGTATGCTTTGCGCACTTTCTAAAATCCACATAGCTGGTAAGTGTGCACGTTATGCTTTGCCCACTTTCTAAAGCAACTTTTGCAATTTAACGTAATGTAATAGGCAGTGAGGTCATAACTCAGCCTCTGACCTCATATTTGCTAACATTTGTTCCCCCTCTCTTTACATGGCTGTACACCATTTGTTTTATATCTGTTTGCATGTTGTGGAGAAATGGCTTTTCCAGCAGTGGCTCCAGCTGAGGAGAACTATGCCAGGTCAGGGTTGCCCGTATCTGCTCCTAATTTACCCCATACTGGGTTTGGAGAACAGAGTGCAACATTGGAACCATAATGTCTGATGGTCAGTCGAAGCACATCTCCAAATAATGATGATCTGCGGGTTTCAATTTATTTATGCAGAAATACACAGCACAGCTCATCTACATGTATTTGATAACATCAGGTTTTTTGATTTTGCTGAGGAGGACAAACCTATAAATCATACAAATTGTAGAATTAAACAATTTGATTATATAAAAACATACACACAACCTGCTTGTAAGGACCAATTTCCATTCTACTCAACAAAATTGTTTATCCATAATAAAGTCTATGTGGGCTGTATCTTTGGAAGTAAATGTGGTATCCAGACTACGATGTTGAATGGAGAGATCATAAATCTTAAACCATGACATGAATCTATACACCTTTGAGTGGCGGTTGCACCCACTATTTATTTGACTGTGTCCCTGAAACCCTAAACAGTCTAGGAAATAACTAGGAAACAACTGCCTTTCAAGCCTGACCTCTTGACTTCAGCTCATACCCTGGAGAACATCCCTGATATTTGTTATCATATGATTTGAAAGCCTGAGGAAACTTCCAACTTGAATGATCTCAGACATCATGACAAATATAGCAGTATATGCATTCATTAAAATTCTGAAAGCTACCAACATTTGTATTTTAAAGAATTATCAGTGTTTTGAGCACTTGCGTCCACACGTGTGTTATGGGTCAAACAATGGTTAAATTGGTGCTGATGTGGCTGTTTACTCTCTCTTTAATGTTGTTTACTGTCTGTTTACTATTCCTTGCTCTTGTGTACCTGGCCTGAGAATGTAGACCTCAAAACAGTGTCAGCACTCTATAAAAGACCAAGCATGTTTCATACTGAGATACAGCCCAGTTTAAGAAAAACAGCTTGACATTGTCAGTGAAACTCCTTGAAGTTCAGGGGAATAAAAATAAACAACTCCAATACTATCAACATGACATGACTCAAGACAAGGGTCAAATGCTCATCTAAATACATCTATGTAAATACAAATACACAGGAGAGTGGTTTGTATATGTGTAGCTCTGTTTTGTAATATCTATTTGCCTAGCCTTTGTTCTTAGTGTGTACTGGCCTGCACACATACAGTATGTGTAAGTCTGTGTGGGGGGTAAGAGGAAAAGACTCAGATATGTATTAAACAATGCCTCAACATCTGATAAGACTGTAGCTAATGACTACTTAATCTGGGATAAAGCCCCTCCTCCATTCCCTCTTAAAAGCCATCAGTGTTGACCCATAAAACCATTTCCATAATGGACTTTTTTGAATACATCCTGTACAGCACAAAATATTTTATTTACCTTTATTGTGCAGGTTAGTGAAGAGCAAACAAGAAAGTAAGCAAGAAAATATGTAGTATGGGACTTACTTTTAACCATTGATAATTGATTGGATTAGGGAAACTGTTACATACCAGAATGAAGCCATGGGCAGAATGCGATTTTGACAAAAAATAATGAAAATAGGTGTTGGTTAACATTATACATAGCATGGCACCAAAAAAATGAAAGTCATTTTAGAGGAAGAGCAAGTTATTGCTTGGAATAAAGATTAAGACAAACTATTTTTCTTCAGATATTAGCATAAACATATGAATGATTCACAATAAGAGCAGAAACGTACATTAAATAAGTAAACAGAGGCAAATTTGATTTCAACAGAATAACAATATAAATATTTACAACTGTTTGATACCAAAATACACAGCTCTATATGTTCTCTTCCAATCCACAGAAAACAAAGTACCTGTGTAAGGTATCACTACAGGTGGGCTTTAGCCTGCAGGCTTTAGGTAAGGGGAAGATCATTTGTGGGAGACGAGGCACCTGGGAGTCTGCTGATTCCTCTTTAAAGGCCTCTCACTCTGATCTATCAAATACACACCGGGACAGACCTACTGAGCTTATCTGCATGCTCTAGTTTCATTTGTTCCTGTACTCACGCCTTTAGACGTCAATGTTTATTTATTGTTGTACATGAAAGCTCACAAAATTACTCAAGCAGTAAACATCCACATCCTATTAGCATCTGATTTATGCTTGTTGAAGAGAATTAGCGTAAACCTCATAGCAAGTCTCCATTGTGTTCTTGTTTGCAGTGAGCAAACAGACCAGACTCAGTGTATTTTTAGGTTAGCGTTGTGGTGTGGTGTGTTTGACCATGAGAAACCATCATCCTTCATTTGCTCTCAGACATAGAATTTTACTCTCCCGTAATTGCAGCCTAAATATTGTTGTTATGGTTATGTTTTTCTCCCCATGTGTGGAAATATAAAAATTGCAGGAGTGGAGAGGTTGGAGGAACAGGCAGAAGTTTGTTCTGAAGCCTCTTTCTTAACTTACCACAATAACCAGAGAGAGCCGGGGGATAAGGAGTGGCACCAAGGACACTCCAAATACAATAATCAAGGTAAAGATACAGAGCACATGACTAATTTTACTCAAACAACTGGACATGTCAAGTAGATATACTTTATAGCATAGTATGGAACTCATTTATTTTACAGCCTGGTGAGATTTGAGAAAGTAATGCATCAAACAATCACGGCTTGGCATCTTTATAAAAATATCCAAGTAAGATCTCATCAGCATTTCTTTATTAAAAAAAAAAAAAGTCTAGATAAGGAATAAGAGAACACCCTATTTTTCATCCATACATTTTTATGTAGGGGTTTTAAAAATCGAGAACAAAAAATGTTTAAGAGTTCTAAACTATGAACTGATGCAACCAGCTCTGAGTGAATGACAACATGACTAACTTTTAATTTGAAGCCAATATGGATCTGAGTGAAAACAAATGGGATTTTAATGCGGAACCCAACTGCTGTGCCGTATTTATGACATAACATTGCTTTTTTTATAAATGAATCCACTTGATAAAGTAATGTGATGTAAAGAGAAATGGCAGTTACATGTCAGTTTTGCATAAATTTTCAATAATCCAGAAAACCAGCGTAAAAGTCATTTTTTCAGATGTGTAGAACTACTTACTACAGTTTATACATTTTCCTTAAAAAGCCACACACTACTGGTACTCTTTTAATACAATTCAGTAAGAACATGACAGATTACTTTAAATTACTTCGACAAGCCTGGAACAACTTCATAGCCTTGAAAAAATCAAATCAGAATCAAAATATAAGATATATGATTTATAATTGTTATATATAATCCTCTATGTCACATTGACATCGAGTTTCTGAGCGTTCAATTGTGTCTTTATACTTTCTTTATACAGATTTCTAAAAGCCAAGAGCTTCTCATTGTTTTGTATCACTGAGCTCTGATTTCAAGGCACCACATGTAGAGTTTAGATAAGTCGCCAATGAACTGAAAGTCTGAGTTGTGGTGGTCCGTGAGAGCAGAGGATGTGGTATCGTCCCTAGTCACCTCATACATCACAGCCTATCTGCTGACCTGGGATTGCTACTCTCAAGTATTTATCTCCTATGTGGTTACATGTACATCTGACCCTTTGACCACCCATAAAGTGAATGGCACTGTAACCTACACCCCTCTAGAGGATAAAGCTAGTCTTTGATCACACCAGGAGGCAGGGCCCATCTCAGCCCCGAGCAGGCTACTGAGGGAGCCATTCTGGAGGTTAATATTAAGAGAGGTGAGCAGAGCTGAACATTAAAATTACTGGACAAATACACAATGGGGAAGAGAGTTATTCATTATACAGAAGCATCTTTCCAGTTCTGAATGAATTCTGTTGGCAGGCCCTCTCTCAGCAGCTGACTTTTTAGTTTTAGCTTGACAGGTTGGAATCAAAGTATGGGTTATTTTCTAAAAGTCCAACTGGTCATACTTACATACATATCTATTGCCTACAACATATGATAGCACAACTTAATATTTATCTGAGTTACTAGCATTTAAAGCCGCACTGAGTGTTGGGGAATGCTAAGAGCAGAATAGAGTAGAATAGAATAGAATAGAATAGAATAGAATAGAATAGAATAGAATAGAATAGAATAGAATAGAATAGAATAGAATAGAATAGAATAGAATAGAATAGAATAGAATAGAATAGAATAGAATAGAATAGAATAGAATAGAATAGAATAGAATAGAATAGAATAGAATAGAATAGAATAGAATAGAATAGAATAGAATAGAATAGAACTAATAACACAAATAATACATTCAAAAGTTAAAGGTGCACAAAAAAATGTAAGCCATTTTGTTAGTATAATGTCAGTAAATCTGAATGGATAAAAAGGTATTCATATAATTCACAAAGAGTGTCTGAGATTGGCTTGCTTTCTGATTGGCTAAAAAATGTTATGTTATTTTATTACATTTTTTGCTGTTTATCAGAAAGGCTCAGGCGCTGGCTAGCTAGCGAATGTATACATGCATTTCGAAAAGAAAGACAGACAGACAGACAGACAGACAGAGAAATTATTACAGATTACAGATCATTAGTCTGATAGAAAATAATGTCTAATCCATGAAACAGACTCACTTATATGTGACCCTGGACCACAAAACCAGTCTTAAATTGTACGGGGATATTTGTAGCAATAGCCAAAAATACATTGTATGGCTCAAAATTGTATGCCAAAAATCATTAGGATATTAAGTAAAGGTCATGTTCCATGAAGATATTTTGTACATTTTTGTAAATATATAAAAACGTAATTTTTGATTAGTAATATACATTGCTAAAGATTTCATTTGGACAACTTTAAAGGTTATTTTCTCAATATTTAGATTTTTTTGCACCCTCAGATTCCAGATTTTCAAATAGTTTTATCTCAGCCAAATATTGTCCTATCCTAACAAATAGAATAGAATAGAATAGAATAGAATAGAATAGAACTAATAACACAAATAATACATTCAAAAGTTAAAGGTGCACAAAAAAATGTAAGCCATTTTGTTAGTATAATGTCAGTAAATCTGAATGGATAAAAAGGTATTCATATAATTCACAAAGAGTGTCTGAGATTGGCTTGCTTTCTGATTGGCTAAAAAATGTTATGTTATTTTATTACATTTTTTGCTGTTTATCAGAAAGGCTCAGGCGCTGGCTAGCTAGCGAATGTATACATGCATTTCGAAAAGAAAGACAGACAGACAGACAGACAGACAGAGAAATTATTACAGATTACAGATCATTAGTCTGATAGAAAATAATGTCTAATCCATGAAACAGACTCACTTATATGTGACCCTGGACCACAAAACCAGTCTTAAATTGTACGGGGATATTTGTAGCAATAGCCAAAAATACATTGTATGGCTCAAAATTGTATGCCAAAAATCATTAGGATATTAAGTAAAGGTCATGTTCCATGAAGATATTTTGTACATTTTTGTAAATATATAAAAACGTAATTTTTGATTAGTAATATACATTGCTAAAGATTTCATTTGGACAACTTTAAAGGTTATTTTCTCAATATTTAGATTTTTTTGCACCCTCAGATTCCAGATTTTCAAATAGTTTTATCTCAGCCAAATATTGTCCTATCCTAACAAACCATACATCAGCTTTCAGATGATGTATACATCTCAATTTTGAAAAATTGACACTTAAGACTGGTTTTGTGGTCCAGGGTCACATATTGTGAAACAAGCATGTGTTTGTGTTATTTTATATGTTTCATCAGAAAGAACACATTATTTCACAATCGTGATGAATCACAAGTCCAATAGCAAGAATTAATGCCTGATGTTTCATAAGCCCACAAATATAGACCGAATAAACTTCTCACTGGACTCCCCTTTAATGACTGCCCACATCTCTAAAAGCCAAATGTCATAGTAGTGAGTTTAATATTCTGCAGAAATATTTTCTTTTATATCTGGTTTCGGCTAGAAAAGCCTCACTTATGCCTTATTAACATATTCATGCTAAAGTCTGTCCTCACAAAGCCGGATTTGTGTTTCATGTCTACTGCATGTCTTACCATTTCTCCAGTGTAATGTTCTTTTAAAGCCCATGCATTTCACTTTAGATTTTATTAAGAGGATATTGCAAAATAATGTCCATCTATAAACACAATTTATGACACGTGTCCTGCTGCCAAAAGGTTTGTGGTGTGTGAATTCGGTTATGGACATTGCAGGAGCTGGTTGATGGTCTGTGTACATGGTTAGTTGGAGTTAAAGTGCCCATGTTTGACAGAGAGGTTTAGATTTAGGAACAAATGAGGACATGCGCATATTTCTTTTAATTTGATCAGGCTAAATTAAAGCCATTAAGCTTGAAGTAATGATCAGGCCTGCTAGGATTCAAGACTTTACATTTACATAACCCAGGTTGGCAATGTGATTTTACTAACAAAGGAAGGGTCAGTGAGAGTTGGACAGAATGAATGAGAAAAGACCATAAAAGTGAGAAGATCTTTGGTGAACAGAACTGAGGTTAAAGAGATTGGAAAAAGGAGGGGATGCGTTTCAGCATGCTTTGGGAATTCCCAATATAGCCCCTGCTGGCCGGCCCGTCAATAGTATGAAAACACACGGACACAGACACATTCTTCTCTTATTTGCTCCTTTCACTCTCTAAGATGATTTGCTTTCACTTTGTCAAATTAGCCCCCTCTACCTCTGCTTTCTTATATTCACACGAGGTCTTGCAAATAGCCGCAGGCAGCATTAGCTGTGGGCCGAGTGGCAGTCTGGCTTTCTTCTCTTGTAGAGAGGCTAAAGAGACGTCTCCAGGCATCAACAGGAGGCCAATTCACTCTGACCCATTCACAGTCGTCACTGCCACTGCCTGTCCTCTGTTCAAAGAAACAACTGAACAAGAAACAAACAGCCACTGAGTTTGAACCTTTTTACAGAGAACATTTTTTTATTTCATCCTCGTAAAAGAGTAATTGATAAAACTAATGTAATATCAGGCTGAAGCAAAAAAAAAAAAAAAAGTAGGCATTAACAGAAGTACGTTTTAGCATGTAACCAACCTGCAAAATTAGAATTACAGAATGTTGGGGTGAATGTTGAATCTTCAGTAGATCTTTGATGGTGATATAATGTATAATATATCCAGCAGCACTCCACTTGTCTGTGTCTTTTTCAGACAGACTGTCAGTCTATGCACAAGTTTTAATGACTCTTTCTGCAGGTTACATTGCTACACCAGTAGGTGGCAAAAAAAAAAGTTAAACGACACATTAATTTTCAGGGATGCAAACTACTACTGGCCTTTTCGAATTTCTTAATGCCATTTACGTTATTCGTCACAACATAAGATAAGAGTGAATGTTTGTAAATCTATCAAGGTTTTCTTCTGTAATTTCACGTGTCTAAGAAAATGTTTAAAAAAACACGTAGGCCTAAATTATCATTCTCAAACTTACTCTAGAACATTGTAAATCTGAAGACTTTCACTTTCAAGTGCCATGATTAGGAAAGTGACGTATTAGGCTATAATAAAAAATATATATATAATTTGCTATTTCACATGCATTATTTTTTATACACACTGGCGGTCAAATGTTTGAAATAATTAAGACTTTTTATTTATTTATTGTTTGAAAGAAGGCTGAATTTATGTGATCAAAAATAGAGTAAAATAATAATATGAAACTTAAAAATTACTTTTTAAAAATAGTGGTTTTCTGTTAAAGATATTTTAAAATGTAATGTATTTCTATGATTAAAGCTGAATTTTCAGCATCATTACTTCAGTCTTCAGTGTCACATGGTTCTTCAGAAATTATTCTAATTTACTGCTTAATTATTATCAGTTATTATTTGTAATCAATTATTACTAATGGTTCTTATTATTATCAATACTGAAAACAGTTTTTGTTATGTTTTTGTGGAAACTGTGATACTTTAACTTTTTCAGGATTATTTGATGAATACAAAGTTAAAGAACAGCATTTATTTGAAATATAAATAATTTGTATTAAGTATAAATAGGCTATTTTTACTGTCACGTAGGCTAAATCAATTTAATGCAACCTTGTTGAATAAAAGTATTAATTTATATATATTTTTAATATTACCCTAGACTGAATTGTAATGTATCACATTTTCCATAAAAATATGAACCAACACAACTGTTTTCAACTTTGATAATAATCAGTAATGTTTCTTGAGCAGCAAATCAGAATGATTTCTAAAGGACCAATAGAAAGGCACCATAAAAACAGTCCACATTCTGCACTACATTTCCAAGTATTCTAGAGCAGAGCAGAGCATTGTGTCATATATTATGGTAGGCATTTAACTTTAGTGATATTAAACTATCCCTCTAAAAGAGATGTGTAAAAATTATTCTAAATGATTTACTATTTGTCATATACACCGGGAAAGAGAAATTATAATGTAAAGAAGTCGGCCTATGCCATTCATTCATTAATGTTAATGATAAGAATTTCAATTAAAAGGGTCATATGATGTTGCTAAAAAGAACATTATTTTGTGTATTTGTTGTAATGAAATGTGTTTATGCGGTTTAAGGTTAAAAAAACACATTATTTTCCACATACTGTACATTATTGTTTCTCCTCTATGCACCGCCTTTCTGAAACGCGTCGATTTTTGCAAAGCTCATCGGTCTGAAAAGCAAGGTGTGCTGTGATTGGCCAGCTATGCAGTGCATTATGATTGGCCGAATACCTCAAGCGTGTGACGAAGCGTACTGTCTTTTTACACGTTGCATTGCATCGCGCCGCGTAAACATAAAACCATGTCTGCATTTGTGATCGGAGAAATGACAAACAACAAGCGCTACTCTACACTGCTCAAAACTCGCGTTTGAATCGTCAGTGGCAAATTCTTTATTAACTTTTATAAAGAATATCTCTTTGGATTTGAGACTTTAGTCTTTGCAACTTTACAGATCTTCTTTATGCACCAAGAGCTTGTAACACTCCAAAGAGAAAGGAAAAATTTAAATCGCATCATATGACCCCTTTAAAAAAAATAGATAACATTTTATTTCTGTATTGTGTTATATTTCTATGTTAGTAGGTGGTGTTATAAATTGCTCTGTGCATAATGAGCTGATGGGTTTATGGTGTGGTGTGTTGCGGACCGGGTGTGGTGTGCTGCTCTGTGCCAGGAAGTCCAGGGCCATTTTTTAGCCCCAGTCCGCCCCTGTCTCACATACTATTTTTCACCTACTATATAGTAGAAAAGAATGCATATTTGGATACAGCCTACAGTCTGTATAAAGTCACTGAATCATTTATTCAATCAATCGATTTTTTCAAAACCACTGCTTCAGGAGCTTCACTGCTCTGTGTTAAGGTAGATTCACACAACCTACGCTCTCAATGTGAATGACATAACCTGTTAATATAAGTGCCAGAAAGAAATCACACAATGTAAATATTGTTTAAAATATAAGTTACACAATATCAGCAACATATATATATAGGATTCACTGAAGTTCCACGGAAGATTCATCATCCTGCCTTGACAGAGTGTAACCACCACAAAGAATGAATGCACAGTGCAGACTCTTCCACATTAAAATACAAAGTCATTCAAGCTTTTAAACAATACAGTTGCTGTAACAGGGACTAGACAGATAAATATTTAAGTTTCATTGACATTTGGAGGCGCAAGACAGGCGTGACGGGACACGTTGTGACATGGTCTCAGTTGTGAATGGGAGACAGCTAGCAGGGCTCCATCAATAGCAAAGCCACCGCTGTTAACCACAATCAGCCATTCAAGTTTATATTTTTGTGTGTAAAGAGAAAAAGTTGGCAAAGACTATGTGAAGAGCTCCAGTTACCCACCCAACAATGAAAGTTTATTACCTATTTTTTCCTCTTCCTTTTTCCTCGCATTGAGCGCCTTTATGTCAGTGAATAAAAGGGCATTACTTCATTCTTGTCCAAGGTGGACATGTGAGTGACTCATAGCCCTCAGCGACTATCAGTTGATGGCCAGAAAAAAGTGCTGGGCAGGCAGCAGATTGTCCAGGTTGAGGTTACATATGTAAGTTTTGTAACAAAATGCAAAAATTCAGGCTTTTACATGGTCACTAAAGGCAGTTTGAATGGAAGTGAGTGTAGAGTATGCTGAAGCACGGATGCCAGGTTTTATTGCAACACCAACCTGTACAACATTTTTTTTTTCACAATCATTATTAATGAACATGAACATAAACATTAGTGATTAGATAACTGTAATTGCTTTTAGCCTTAATATTGATCTAAAAAAAACTGAGTGACTGGGTGAGTAAGTGATCGTTCGCATGCAAGTTATTCCTGTGATATTGGAGTAATGCAAAAGAGTCCAACTCTGAAAAAAAAAATGCTTGCTTCAGGCAAAATCATGTAACTCGGCTGTAACACAGATACCCAGATACACCCTTCTCTCTCATTTATCTTTATACCATCTCTTGCCAACTACCTGATGAGGTGTGAAGTGTAGGTTTAGACATCTTGAGATCACTCTTATCATCAAATCTAGGAAAGGAGCAGTCTTCATTTTTATCTTACTTGCACAAAATGGTCATTTAAACCAAGCAGGACAAAGCTGAAGTTTCTACTGATCCCTTCCTGCAATGGGCCCTTAAAATCTCCCAGACTTCCCTTGTTATGGCTCCCCAGCTCTGTGGAAACAGCTCATCGCTTAATAAATTTCCTGATTGCTTGGCAGCTATTCTTTAACTTGTTTGCCATGATATATTAGTTCGGACATGAGCTATATTTGGAGTCATCAATGAAAAAATGGTTGTTTTAAGAGACGTCAAGAAAATTTTGCAACAGATTAATTTACAACACTACACATTCTTTCATTTTCATTGGTTTCGTCAGTGGTTAGAGACTACCATAAACCTATCCGAAACTTCCTGACGCTCACGTGGCCTGGCAAAGACTGCAGACTCTCTAACACAGTCGTGCCACATCAGCACAGACCCAATGGGTAGAGGCAGAGCTGATAGAGCACACGGGATGTAGTGAGGCTACATTTTTTAATAATGGGAGGGTAGAGTAAATCCAATCGCTCACTGTCAACAGCTCGCTCCACAGTGCCCTCTGGACCACATCATGATCTGCTGCTATAATTACGAAGCCATAAATTACCATCCAGCCATCCACTTTGTTTTTTTGTTTTATTTCTTCTGATCTTTGGCTGAAATAAATACGGTACGAGTCTCAGAACAAAATATATGCACCCAGAGCAGACAGTCATGCAGATGGCAATGAGAAAACAGGATGAAATAAACGAGCAAGTGACCCCTAGAGTAAATAACGTGCCGGTTCTCACGAGCCACGTAATGGCTTTTATTAGAGAGGTCTTAACCCAGTCATCATAGCGGCATTTCACGGTCCAGCACAACAGTGAGGGAGAGCAGGGAAAATTAACAGCACCCCATCAAAGCCCAGCACTCCTACAGAACTATAGGTTTATGGGCTGTAACTTAACAAAGCAAAGAAAACACGCACACTTCGGAGACAGCAGACAGGATAATTTACTTCCCACACGTCTGTTTAAACACAAACACACACAAAAGGTTCATGCGGAGAAAGTCTTCCCATTGCAATGGGCAGAAGCATGAGCTCACTCTCACCCATGTGTTTGATTGTGTAAATACATCTGACGGATGGCTTTTTTCCTTCGAGAACATTTTGTCTATCAGCATGTGTTGGGCACGAGGTCAGATCAAACGCACCGGCTTTCTCCCAGAAATCACCACGGAAGCTCTGATGAACATGAGGTCTGTGGGGAATATTTGCCAGGGATTACTCAAATGAACTTGGATTTATGCCTTAAAGAGGATAAGCAGTGCTTTGTGTTTGTGGGAGCTGCCTGTCACTCATTAGTGCTGTGGGTCTACAGACAGAGCAACGCCTGAGCTCTCTGTATCAAATACAGCAGCTTCACCTCCCAGATAGATATGATTAATATGACCACACCCAAATCGGCTTTACCCGATTATACAGTACATACTCATGTGTGTTTGAGCAATAACCACGTACCACAGATGCAAACTATCATAATCGCAACAATGCTGTTGAGAAATATGTGAATAACATGATATAAATCATAAGAAGGTTTATTATTTACATTTATGCATTTGACAGATGCTTTTTATATCCAAAGCGGCTTACAGTGCATTTGAGGTAGCCTATACATTTTGTCATCATGTGACTCTGAAGGCTGCTGAAAATTAAGTTTTGCCATCACAAGAATAAATGGCATTTTACAATATATTAAAACAGAAAATATTTATTTGAACTTGTACAAATATTTTGCAGTATTACAGTTTTTACTGTATTTTTGAATAAAGAAATGCAGCTTTGGTGAGACTCTGACCTTAAAGGTTTTGAATGGTAGTGTATATGTATAAAATTGTCACGAATTATTATTTTTAATTAATTACAAAGTTTTTGAAAATTATAAAAGTGGTATGAAAATGAAGTTTTTTCTTTTTTATTTTCAAACTGCATTAAACATAAAAATCCCACTAGACAGCAATAAAACTAGACTGAACTGAAAAGTCAGTGTTATTAAACATACTTAAACGATAACATTTAGAGCATTAGCTTTGTCAGCCCTAAAATGTTAGTTACCATCATATGAATGCAATGTAAAGTCAAAAATGAAATAAACTGAAATAAGAATACTCCAAAAAAAAAAAAAAAGCATAAAAAACTAAACTAATACTAACAATCACAGAGTGAAACTAACAAAAACTAAACTAAACAGAAAAGACAGACTGAAAAAAAAAATCTAAACTATAAAATCTCAGTGGGCCGGCTGTGCCACATGGCAGTGCCTCATCTAGGAGGACGTGACAGACCTCAGGGTGCCTAAATTCTTCCACCACACTGGCAGGACATGCTCCTTCAGTCTCTCTGGTCAGTGTCTAGGCTCAATATGTCAGCATTTCCAAAGATAGAGCGTAAACATCATGAGGTAGAAATTTTTTGGCATGAGGTATTTTTAGAATTGTTCTATAGGAAAAGTTTCATCTCTGATTATGATAATTCCTCTACTTTGTGGTGTGCCTTGTCTATGGGTGGAGTGATTGCCTTTGATGTTTATTTAAACATTCTGCTTATTCACCACAAAGCAGAAAAAAACATGTCATTTTGGAGCTGTATTATAATTATTTACTTAAAGCAACATGTGCTTTAAGATATTATTGAAAAGGGGTTGAGTGTCTTTAGGGCTCACGCCCACTGAAGTTAGGATTTGCTTGGCTACAGAACCCTTTAGTCACAATAGAGGCCATATTTAATCTAGCATGAATGAAACTGAATCTGTGATGGAAGACTCAGGATATTTATGAAAAGACAAATTTCAGCCATATTTCATTCTGAACAGGTAAGTCACATAACCAGAGGCCCATCTGGATATTTTATCATACTTTCACCAATTTAAATCCTACTGCTAATGTTAACACAACTGGAATCAATCATCTATAAAACAAGAAGAAACTGCTGGCATAGAGCACACAAAAATTTATTTTGGTAGTTTTCATTTAAACCCAAAGGCACATAATAATCAATAAATGTAGAGTATATGTAAGCTACATTATAGCTAATAATTTTTCTGAGTAAAGGAGGGAGTTGTGGCAGTTGAAAGGTCTGTTTGAGCCTAAAGTCCCAGTTATGGATCTCAAAATCCAATTGCAAGAAGCAATTCACCAACTTCAATTATTTGAAAGAGGAACACTAAGCACTGGAAAAATTCAATAAGTTGCCTAAAGCCCAAGACACAGAAATCATCAAAAGCTCAAGCACAGAACTTTTCATACACTACTGTTCAAAAGTTTGGGTTTGGCAAGATCTATGAATATTTTTGAAAGAAGTAAAAAGTAAGAAGATTTAAAAAAAAAATAAAAAAATAAAAAAGTTTGTGTTTCTTACTGACCACAAACTTGTTAACAGTATTGTATTTCAGTCCCTGCAAGGACAATGGGAACCCTATAATTCAATAATATATATATTTTTTTACATTTAATATTAGTATTAAAATATATTAATATTACATAATAAAAAGTAATACTTAAATATTATATATAATTTAAAAGCAATTAAAAAATATTTGAATGAATTTAAAGGTTTTTACTGAAAATATAGCTCTGTGAAAATAAAAGTGGGCTGTTATGGGCTGGTGTTCCGTGCTGAAATTGTTAAATTGTTATCCAAGTTCTACAAGTTAGAAGATGACCAGTGTTGCTGACCACAAAGCTCACTGGAGAGAGAGCACTGCACCGACTCAATGATTACTCTGAGAGCCTGAGATTTCAGGTGCAGTCTGCTGAGGTGATAGTGTTTCATAACTCCACAGCACCTGCACACAGCTCTGTCTGAACTGTCAGGTTTTTCTTCTCTTGATTCTTTGTTCTTTGCCAACCTCCCCCCAACAACACAAACACAGCGCTTCCCTTTTAAAAACTCAAGTAAGCATTGGAAACAAAGGTAATTTGTTCTCTTTTCATATAGGGCTGGGTTTAAGTTTGCCAAAAGTGGTACGAAGGAGGTCTTCATTTCCCCTGAGGTGTGTCATGAACATCCTCTCTGCACTCTTTCAAGAGAACAAAAGCCCCCAGGTCTGACAGAACAATGGAACAATCTGTAATTATCTCGTGGATATGAAACAGAAAGGAAACTCAATAGGAAGATGTCATACTTTGCTTTTTCATGACCAAGGGTTCAAAGTTTGGCGGGTTAGCACGAGCCTATTAGCCCCTATTGGTAATTTTTGCAACTACATCCTCAAAAAGCAGGACTGACCACTCATGAGAAAAGATCTCAGCATACTTCCTGGGTTCCTGCTCCAGCAGAACGTCATTAAGATGAATGGGAATGCTAATGGATAGCTTTCTCCAGGTATTATAGGCCTCTGTGGCTCTTACTGAATAATTCAAGCACATTTTAGGCCTTGTTCTGACAGAAAGCAAAACTCATACCAGGAAAATCCTATGAAATATGACTTTTTACCAGATGGATCTAAACAGGTGGTTTGAATTCAGATTAAAAATCAGATTTTTGTTAAAGCATCTAGTAAATCTAAAGTCATATATTAGCACAAATCTGACGAGTGCAGTGTTCAGAGTTGTTATTTTGTTTGCATCGACACTTTTAAAGTGAGCACACAAACGTCGCAGCATACATACAAAACAGGTATATATACAATAGTTGATTCACTCTGCAATCTTTTGATCTACAGGGTGTGTGGCTGCCGAGGTTCATGTATTGAACTAAACAGATCAAAACACTCAGCACTGCACCAGTCAACAGATGATAAACATCAGGAGCAATGTGGCTTTTTCATGTCCAACTTTGTTCTACAGTGAGCTCTTTCCTCTTAGGTGATAAATCAAGCAAGTTTATTTTGCTTCTGCAGTTTTTTTCAGGGGCTTTGGATATAATAGCGTTTCACCTGGCAGGTTTTTTTGTTGTAGTGTTCTGGGTGTTTCTAATGCAATAGCACAAGGGATCAACAATAAATCCATCTCCTCATCGAAGATTACAACTGGTCTCCGGCTCACACACTGTAAATTACTCTGTCATCAGCTTCACTTCTCTCACTGAAAGGCTTTATCCCTCATGTCTAAACAGAAGTGTTAAAGCAGAGCTGATACGTCCTAAAAACTCTCCACCCTCAGAGCATCTCAAACGCCACATCTCGTTGTAACATTTAAATGAGTCTGAAGAGCGGTGGAAATGCATTTCTGTAAATATAAGAGTCATCAATTAAGAAATCCACAGAAGATTTGTTCCTCGTTAAAACACGTTCACTGCGGGAGAGCGAGCACAATGCAGCCGCGCGCTCAGACATGTTTGCCTGCAATAATTACTGTAAATACCCATTATCCACTGTCTGTCACAAAGCAAAACCACAGCTGAGCTAATCAATTTTTCTTGACTGTGCACCCTCAATTATTTCTTCTCAAAATACTGGGAAATGAGGATTTATGAGTTTTTTGGAGTTTCTTAGAGCCAAAGTGCTCAGTGAAGACAAATATAAGTGACTATTTCTTTTTACTGTTAAACTTTAAGTAATATTTTGGGCTCAATACAAGTTAAAGAGATAGTTCACCCACAAATTAAAATTCTGTCATTAATTACCCTCATGTCATTCCAAACCCGTAAGACCTTTATTCATCTTCGGAACACAAATTAAGATATTTTTGGTGAAATCCGAGAGCTTTCTCCATAGACCGTCTTTAGACAGCAATGCAATTAGAAGGTAGTAAGGACATCGTTAAAACAGTCCATGTGACATCAGTAGTTCAACCTTACTTTTATGAAGCTACGAGAATACTTTTTGTGCGCAAAGAAAACAAAAATAATGACTTTATTCAACAATTCTTCTTTTTTCTGCTGTACATTCACGAGAGTACCATGACGCAGATGCAGAATTCTGACACGGAAGAGAAGAAATTGTTGAATAAAGTCGTTATTTTTGTCTTAGATTTCATCAAACATATCTTAATTTGTCTTCCGAAGGTCTTGGGGGGTTGGAACGACATGAGTAATTAATAACAGAGTTTTCATTTTTGGGTGAACTATCCCTTTAAGCTCATTCGACAGCATTTTTGGCATAAATTTGATTACCACAAAAAAATAATTTTGTCTCATCCCTTGCAAAAATCAGGGTTACAATAGTTTACTTACAATAGAAGTCAAATTTAGAGTAGTAAAATTGGATAATATTTCACACAGAAACAGACAGTAAGCAATGTTTATACTACTTTACAGGTGCATCTCAATAAATTAGAATGTCATGGAAAAGTTCATTTATTTCAGTAATTCAACTCAAATTGTGAAACTCGTGTATTAAATAAATTCACACTTTGAATGGGCTCTAGGCAAAGGAAATGCTATGTGTGGGTTGCTGTGTGTTGGCTTGGCTTTAGAAGTCCACGTAGGGCCCCTTGTCTCCCATTTTCCACCCTCATTGGTCAGAATGAGCAGCTACTCTGTTTTGATATGGCCGCATAGTCCTAGAGTTGTACCATGTCTGCTACTCACATTGGAGACAATCAACATTATGAACAAGGGACCAGAAACATGACATCATCTTACACATTGTAAATATTTACATGCAGTGTAGGTGGATACCGTTCCGCTTGTAGTCAATAGTAAAATGACATTTTGAATGTGTACTGAATGTGTGGTTTATTCTCTCAGTTTATTTATTTATTTTTATTATGATGTTCTCAATCACCCATTCTAAACTACATTTGAAATCCATTAGAAGTATAGGCCACAATTTTCAGGTCACGTTTCACTTTGTACTGGTTCAGGTCATAATAAAGATTAATTAATCAATATGACATTACACAAATATGGTCTTACTGGTAATTTATTGAAAATTTGCGGATATAAGGTTAGTGCTTGTTTGATATGCGGTACATTTATCTATTAAAGCACGTGGTTTTGTTAAATATAGAAATATCATAACAAACAAATCAATAAAATTACAAGACGGATGGATTTGATCATAAATCCATCCATTTTCCAAACTGCTTGTCCTGTATAGGGTTGTGGAGATGCTGGAGCCTAATAGCATCTTGGGCTGTAGGCTATTATAGTAAATATCAAAACAGAAGTTCAACATCTATTAATGTTTAAAGTTAAATAAGTGCACAAAGTTTTAGGCCAGTAATAAAGAAGAAAGACAAAGCTGATTTATATTAGGTCTCTAAAGAAACAAACAAATGAGAGTAAGAATGGAGAAAATGAGAGATGGATTTAGAATGATCAGGGGAAATGCAGAACCATGAATAAACAGAATCCATAGAATAGAACTCTGGTTTACACCAGCACCTTCATCCATCCATAACATACAGTACTGCAACACACCTCAAACTGTGAGAGAGAGTACAGGCCAGCTCGCTTTCCACTGTCTCTCAGTCTAACGGATAGAGACAGCCTTTATCCATTTACCACATTAGTGTTTTCAAGTGAGAGTCATTAGTGTCAAAGCCAAATATTGACTTACATTTCTCAAATAATGGAAACTACTTTCCTAAAAGCCTTAATACACATCCCTACTTCACTGAGACTGATCGTGGTTTAAAAATCAGAGCCAGTGAAAGAAATTAGAAGTATCCTGTAGAGTCTGAACAGTGCTTCAGTGTTGCAGGGTTGCTGGCTGCTGCAGACTCCAGCTCTGTGCATCCTGAGGCTCAATGCAAAGCTCTTTCCCGGCTTTGGATACCCTGCCCTCTGGTCACATGCTGAGTCAGGGCTTCGGTTTGGATGAACTATGCAAAGCCCACGTGGCCAGTCAAACCCAGCCAAACAGCAGATGAAAGGACAGAAGCAGACGTGATCGATTAGAGGCCGCACCGGAGGCTAAGGGTTACCCACATACACCCACACAAACACTCACCCCCACATACAACAGAAGCGCATCACAGCTTAGATTTAAGCAACCAGATGGAAATCATGCCACAGAGATGAATGTTTCCCAATAATCTCAGTAAGATGTTTTGTATTGTAGCTACCCTGCATAGGACAAGCTGTTTAAAAAAAATGGATGAACAGATGAATGTTTTCTATTATTTAAAGCGATGCCTTTTAAACTGGGGTCCTTATGGGGCCACAAGGGGGTGCTAGAGCGTTCACGAAATATTAGATTTTTTTTTCCTCTTTTTTTTTTCCTCTTTTGTTTTTTTTTTTAAGATCTGTTAAGGTTAACTTAGTATAGTAAAGATATTAATACATATATAGTATGACCTTATAGTAAAGATATTAATATATGGCATGCATGATTTTTTTACATGACCAAATTAAAACAATTTCATTACTGTCTAAAGAGTGGTCAGCAATTATGAGATTAATTGTGATTATTTTATGTGATTGACAAAGCTAATTAGCATAACGTTTCATGAATATACTGTAGATGTATATACTCCATTATTCAAAGGTGTAGGGTCAGGTAGATTTTTTTTTTACAGAAATCAATACTTTTATTCAGCATGGGATGCATTAAAATGATCAAAAGTGACAGAAAATAAATTTACGTATAATGCGTCAAAAGATTTCTATTTCAAATAAATGCTGCTTTTTATCAATTTCTATCCATCAAGAATGGATAGAAAATAATAATAACATTTTTTATTGAGCACCAAATCATGTGGCATTAAAGATTGGCATAATGAATGCTGAAAATTCAGCTTTGCCTATAAAGAAAAAAAAAGGTATAGAATGAATGAGAAATCTGATCTATTATATCCTTACAGAGCTAGTGAAAATTCTTCAATAGGCACATAAGTAAACACTCTTCCCATAGATCTTATCACTGTGAGGATTAAAACATGCTGATAGGGGCTCTGTTTATGGAGCAAAGGTCAGAGATCATACGCATCCAAGCCTTGAGGTTGCAAAGCATTCATTAGCTCCTCTAAAGAGTACTTAAACAGTGATTGGCATAATAGTGGCATGGTCTTTCAAGTGACACTATGTTGGGAGGAAACAGAATGGTGTCAGCGAGACACCTGAGCTCTCTTTCTTGAATCTGCTACCTTATGAACAAACACCTGGTGTGTCTGGATTGAACAGTATCTGTAAACGTCACTCAAGTAAGCTCAGGGGGTTTTAAAGATACAGCACAAGTACAGGAAATGACATGTTCCACACAGGGCCGTTTTAACCATTGGGCTAGGCGGGGCTGAAGCCCCGGGGCCCGAGCAAGGAGGGGGCCCGTGATTGGCTGTGGAGTAGATTGACTGGAGTGCCGCTCGCCAAAGCCACCACGCCCCCCACATATTAGCGCTGTTATTTAGCTGAGCTTTCCCGTAAATTCCATGCATTACCATTTGAGATTGAAATGTAAAGTTTGAATTTGGTTTACCAATCAAATGCATTTATTCTATATTTGACTTTTGAACGATATGCTCACGTATCTATCAGGTGATTGCTGCCCAGTATATCTGCATTCACTTCTCTTCACTTTGTTCTGGAGTAATCTGGAAATGGTCGCGCAAAGAACAACATTC
>NW_015549707.1:464415-464735 GCF_001515605.1 Sinocyclocheilus anshuiensis
TTAAGGGTTGGGAGATAATCCGGTAGAAATATATCAATCGTTGATTGAAGCGCGTCATGATGTAGTCTAAGTTTATCATTTCAAGGCGTTTTAAGCAGGTTTTAAAACAAATGGTTTATACTGTTCATGGACATAATGCTGAGGGGCAGAATTCATTCTGGTAAATGTGTGCGTTAAAACGGCTTCTACCTGATACACCTGCTCGCATTACTGACTAAACTTTCGCTCCTTGTGCTTAAACGGACAAATACACATAGTTATGTGTCAAAATGCCCATCTTTGCGAGTATCCTCGTAAACACAGTTATTTGTGTCTTAAAT
>NW_015549707.1:464986-470754 GCF_001515605.1 Sinocyclocheilus anshuiensis
GTGAGCCTTTTACCCCGTGTGTGGGGTAAAAGGCCCCTCTTGCCACCTCATACATTTATACAATTTTTAAACAAAATAAACAACTTGAATGATTTATTTTCACACACAATCTGTTGCTCCATTAATGTTCAATACAACGTATATATTTTTTCTGCAATTATACATTTTAGGCGCAGTGAATGGCACATTTTTTCTTAAGGTGGGTCTTTAGCTCCGTTGTACCCTATATATATAGGTATATATCTATATATATATATATCATTATTGTGATGGGGGCCCTGCAGTAAGTCATAGCCCCGGGCCCAGTGCGGTCTTAATGCGGCCCTGATCATATATATATATATATATATACAAGAAGAGAATAAGTATACACATCTACACAGTGTAAACAGAACAAAAAACATACATGAAAGTGTGTGCAAATTGGGTAATTGTTTATCACAAAAGTATAAATAAATATTTAAATTATTTATACTTACTGAAGCATCATGTAGTCTGGTGTAGTAGCTTTTCACGGTTCACCGGATGCTCCAGTGTCACACTTCATCACACATTCACTGTTTCAAAACAGCTGTCAACTGCCACTTCCACACACAAAACTCATTAAAGGAATAGTTCTTTCAAAAAATTCAAAAATTCAAAAACTTCTGTGATCATTTACTCACTCTCATATTGTGTCAAATCTGTGGAACATAAAAAAAAAATATTTTGAGAAATAGAAATGATCCAAAGTTTGTTCCCAAGATTCTTCAAACAGGTTTGCAATGGCATGAGGGTAAGTAAATTATGACAGAATTTTAATTTATTTTGGGATGGACTATTCCTTTAAATTGCAGTAAAATATCTGGATTACTTTTTCTAGTAAATGTACCTCATCTGCTGTTTGTACAGTAGAAATGATCTAATGAAACGTAATTATATGTCAATTGACAGCTCAACTTTCAAACACAATTTATTAATTAATTATTTATTTTGCATTTTTCCTGCAACTGCCAAACCTCACGGAAAATATTGTGGGATATCATAAGCATGAAGAATATATATATCCTGCCTTTTTTTTTTTTTTTTTAAAGGACTTATCTTAGTAGGCAGGATATGCAAACACTGAAATCAGATGTGCCTTGATTCTCTACTCTTTATATTGTCCATAAAGCATTTTTTCCGGTTTCAGACCATTATTTGGTCTATTATACAGGTAAGCCTCTGGCAGCAGTACATGTACAATCATCTACTTTTCCTTCCTCCATCAGACAACTAAGGACACAAAGACATTCACACATGTGTTATACAATAATGAGGATTTGATGTCACCGGAAAGGAAGATTAAAGTAAGGGAGCGCCCCAATTGTCGTTTCATCTGAAGACATTATTAAAACACAAGAGTGATCCCTCTAAGCCTGCCATCAGTGATCAGATGAAAAGTGGGCAGATTTTGGTGCTTGGTGTTCTTGGGAAAAAAGTAGATGAGGACACAACCTCTCTTCATCGTCAGATGGGCCAAGCTTTTTCTTTAACCCCTCAGACCCTGCGCTAATATGCAGATATATCACTTTCCCCTTTATTTTCACATATCGTGTGTCTCCTTACAGCCAACACACTCTCATGGCAAATTCTTTTTTTATGTTTTGACAAACAAATTCATATAATCTCATTCATTCAATTTTATGTGTAATGTTCTTTTACGCCCCACTAGCAGTTAGGTTTAAAGCTGGACTTTTTAGCTTTTTTCCTGAAAATCATACGTTTCTGTACAAATCACCTAGTACAAATTCATATGAAATCGTCTCCTTGTTAAATAGTTGTTTTCTCATGAGATCGAGTATTTGCTGACTGATCTCCTAGTATGGGGAACATGCAAGTACTCTGGGAGCTAAAGCTACAGATGTACAGATAAACGGTGGCTCAGGAGGATACGTGTCATAGAAAATGCATGTTTTTATATAAACAATACATCAACACAAAAAATTAAGCTGAGAAAAATAATACATTAATTTCTACAATCTGCCACTGTGAAACTGCAAATGGATGAGGATCGTGTTTTACATAAAAAATATAATTGTATTTTAGCTAGTGATAACAGATTAATAGCTTGAAAATTGTAAAAAAAAAAAATAAAAAAATAAAAATAAACGACAAAGAAAGAAAGAAAGCAAGAAAGAAAGAAAGAAAGAAAGAAAGAAAAGAAAGAAAGAAAAGAAAGAAAGAAAAAGTTATGGTGGACAGAGAAACACCATCTTAAGTTATTTGACACTAAATAAAGGCAAAGCTAAACATGACAGTCAATATAATGGTTTTATGAGATGATTGTTAGTATCAAATACATTATTTTAGTTTAGCCCTTTAGTTTAGGCTTTCAAACAATATTAAGTGGTAGTAATTACTAATTTTCTCCTCAGGAAATGGTAAAAAGATAAATAAGGTAAACAAATGTTACTGAAGCATATACTTTGTTGTCACACTGAATATATTTCTTCAGCAGTTTACCATCTTCATCACCTCTTTTAGCTGCTCACCACCTCCCCCCAGTGGCGTTATAAGTTGAGTCTTGGTGTGATGATACCATTCTTAAAACATTTCATGATTCAGCAGGTTGAAGGAGCCCCACTCAGGCATGAAGTCTGTCGGACTGCAAGAGCATGCAACTCTAAGCTTGAGAGGCCTGAGAGGATGTGTATAAAACATACAAGAGAGGCCTCTTTCCGTTCTTTGCACATGACTTTATCTACATCGCTTCTCATCACAGACTCTGTCCAGGGCAGACTTCTCATCACAGACTCTATCCTGTTGCCAGCAACCAGGATCTCATTCTGACAGGGAATACTCCTCTCTCGTGACTCCCTCAGGCACTGTGTTGCTATAAATTACGCAGCCCAGTGCAGGAAAGTGTGTCTATACCTGTGTTATTGATAGACTCCCTCTAGGATGGTAAGAATGTGCTTCAAAGAAGACAACATCTGCAGTATGGGAAGGTCATGCCTGACCCACATTTGGCACTGAGCGAAACCCTCTCTTATTTCCCATTCTCTATATCTTTCCATCTCCATTTGTGGTTTTCACCCTGTCACCCCACGTTTTCACCCTATTTATCCTCTTCTGGCTGTCAAAAGTATGTTCACTGCTGTCTCAAGTTTTACCTTCCCGTTCCAGAGGCTACAGTGGAGCCCGTATTTTGGATGCGGAGCAAATAAATCAGTTGGAGCATGTCTGCACTTGAACAGCTTATTCAAAGAGTCAAGGTGAAAGGCTCTGGAAGCTGAAACTGCATGTTTGTGTATTTGTGGATTCATTTGGCTCCATATTTTGTTTCCTGCTCCCTTTAATCCCACATCCTGTCTGGTTCCAAGCAAAATATATGGTTTACACTGTTTTTTCTTCTTCAACCCGATCTGTTTTATTTACAATTTTTCCTTATTCTCCTGACTCCCCTGCTATGAAGCGTCCTCAGACCTCCCCTGCTTAAGAACTCAAACACCACAACATCCACCTCCAGCCCTACACATGTGTAGAAAGCATTATGGTTAAGATCCACCTCATGGGGGCATCGAAGCAAGTTCAGGGATGAGGTTTCCTCAAGCAGGTAGCATTACATGGAGCCAAGCCAAAGCGGACTGGGGGGAGATTTTAACAGATATTATGTTTGATTGTGCTTGGTCCAGTAAGATCTCCCTGTGCAGGCCTCTGGAAGTGTGAAAGCAAGTATCTGTTAAACCCATCATTAGTCTAGAACATTCCTGCCATGTTATTGCCATTGCTTGCCAATGCTTCTGGCTGTGTGGTGTCTGTAACATTCAGGTAAGATTCATTCTGATTCAAACAGACAGTAGAATACCTGCAGCCACACTCCTAAAATGGCCAACTAAACTAACATCCACATTCAGAAGCTGAGAAGGACAATAAAAACCTGGCCAAAAATGTGAGCTGTTGGACAAGGTTTGGGTTTTAGCAGGTTTAAAGTTTATTTACCTTACATCAACAGCAAACATACTCCCGTTAGTCAAACTTTTCTATTCAAATTTCTTATTATATAATAATATATAACAATTTTTCTCAAGGCACGGAATGGGAATCATAAGGAATTGAATAATTCTGATTTCAAATTGGTTCTGCAGTATTTGATTCACTAAAAAGCACTGGATCATAAGAGTCTTTCTCTGAAAAATTTGAGAAACAAATTTAAATATAACATTTGTCACATTAACGGTTGGTATAATATGAGGAGCACAAGTTGTTGTTACCATCTTTTGCACAATAAAACACCCCTCTGGCTGCCTGCATGGCCTTATCTCTATCCAAAAAGTGGTGACATCATACTTTCAGTGGATAATGGGCTCCATCAGTTCACAGTTAACATGGTAATAATCACTGTCAAATTAAACCACTCACTGGTGACTAATCACAGAGGCACACAAAAGACTGTCGGTGGGGAATGAGGGGCCTGAAGTTCACAGTTTTCTTTTTTTCATTCTCTTATTTTTAACCCTTCCACTTTTCTACTCACTGTGTGCCTCAGACACTCCCTGCAGTTGTCCATTTGAAACTGTTTGTTCTGTAAAATGAAACATTTAAAAGTAACATTTGCTGATGGCTAATGATTTACACAGAGCAGGGATGGGTTTAAGTCCATCTGCTGAGTGATTCACCACTGGCTATTCACCAAATAAATAAATATATGGACATGCTGAAATCTTGATTCGATTTCAATTTCAATTATTTTGTAATTTGACCTGTATATTAATGTCAATCCTCCTCTAGGAAAAAAAAAAGTCCATTACAATGTACAAAACAGTGTAGCAACAAGATGAACACTGCAACAATATAGCAATTATTAGTAGCAATGGTAGGTCATTTTCAAAACAAATAGATTTGTAAGATGCAAGATGGTGTCAGTTGTGTTTGTATGAATCAAAAAGAGCAAATCCATGTTATAATACAAAAGACAAAAAAGTAGTAGCCTATATATACTAACTTTATATAATATTAAAATAGTAGTGCTTCATGGGAGTGGACAGGTGCTAAAGTGTTCTTTTGGCACAATGTTTCTATTATTTTCCCTGCAATTTGCTTGTTTCAAAGCCCGAATCAGTGGAGATTTCTCTGTGGAATCATGGGCAATAGACCTTCACCAGGAATTCCACTGTTAAACATTATTATTTAACCCTCTACCGCACGCATTATGATAGACCTATAGAAAAAAATATTTGAATATTTTTCTTTTCTAAGAATGGCTTAACTTGAAGTGCTGTAAAAAAACATTTGGAAAAAAATATTATTTTAAGGTACTTTATGATATGTTGCCATACGGCAACAGCATACAATAGTGGATCTAACTTAGAATAAGTGTAAGCTTACTTATAATTAATATTTTTCCTCAGAAATGTTGTTTGTGTTGATTCAATTGGTGCTATTATAAGATTTAACACAGTACTTACTTATAATTGACACCTTATACATACTTTCCAACAACTTGTGCTTTTATTTATTCTATTCTTTTTTTTGCTGAATAATGATTTATAATTGTTTTAATTTCATTACATTTTTCATGAATATTATTTAAACTGCAAATTTATACAGTTAAAACAAATATAATACTGTATATAATGTATCATAAAACACTGACATAAAACCAAAAACATTGCAGTTCATGAAAATTCAGCATTATGCAATCTCTTGAGGAAGACTATGAACATGAGCCCTCACATCGACCCTCCCCCCCCCCGCCAATAAACCTTTAAAGATCACCTTTTTTTTTTATGAAATTTCACAAAACA
>NW_015549707.1:470788-487651 GCF_001515605.1 Sinocyclocheilus anshuiensis
GTTGCCATACGGCAACAGCATACAATAGTGGATCTAACTTAGAATAAGTGTAAGCTTACTTATAATTAATATTTTTCCTCAGAAATGTTGTTTGTGTTGATTCAATTGGTGCTATTATAAGCTTTAACACAGTACTTACTTATAATTGACACCTTATACATACTTTCCAACAACTTGTGCTTTTATTTATTCTATTCTTTTTTTGCTGAATAATGATTTATAATTGTTTTAATTTCATTACATTTTTCATGAATATTATTTAAACTGCAAATTTATACAGTTAAAACAAATATAATACTGTATATAATGTATCATAAAACACTGACATAAAACCAAAAACATTGCAGTTCATGAAAATTCAGCATTATGCAATCTCTTGAGAGGAAGACTATGAACATTAGCCCTCACATCGACCCCCCCCGCCAATAATCCTTGAAAGATCACCTTTTTTATGTATGAAATTTCACAAAGCAGTTTTTTCATCTGCAGCAAGAGCAAGTTCTGCCCTTTTCTTCTTTACCTTGCCATAGAATATGGCGTGCTCACTGATGTAATGTTACCTGTATTCATATTTAATCAAAAGTAAAATTGCCATTTCAATTTGATTATATCCATAATACAAATACCATTAACATACGACTAATCAACATTATTTCACTAGTATTAATGTTGTTATTGATGTTGTTATTGTTACAGCTTAACAAATTGCAGCTGACCTTGCTAGCTAGCTAAACTATTGTAATAATGTCATTCCACTATTGCACAGTGTTGCCGCTTGGCAACACATACATTTGAATGATTTACCAAAAACTAATTTTATAAAAACTTTTTTGAGAGGTGAATATGTCATCATAACATCATAACAGTGATGTTTTAGATTTTTTTGTAGAAGTGACACTGACTGGCCCTTGTTTGTTACTGACGTTTTAGCTTGCTTTCAGCAACTACTGACAAGAGATGGCAGTCTGTCAGAAATCTCGCCACAGAAAAAAAATGCATGTCATGTGACTTAATCAAAGCACATCATTGGCTAAACTAAGGTCTTCTCTTTCCAACAAAAAAAAACGAGAATGTTCTCTTAAAGAGACAGTGGCAAGGAAATGAACACAAAGAGTATGTTGCCATATGGCTATACCATGCGGTAGAGGGTTAAACAAATAAGCTGAAATAATGCAGGCTGATGGCTTCAATAAAAGCACATACCATATATTAACAACCACATAGCTCACAGTAGGTCTGGCTGTAAAGATTAATATGTTATCATTAAAATCAACAGACCAACAGAGAAAATGAACAGGATTTTTACTTCCGGAAACTAACATACTGCAGGGAATCATTTAGCAATCGAAGCACAGATCGAACATTAGATTGACCAACAAATGATAAGCAAACAGCATTGAAAAAAGGCATAGCTGAGACTGAGATATTGTTTGAGGCAGTACTGTAGATGGTAGTCTTCAGATAATATAACATGACATCTTAGCCCTCTTTGAACTTTAAATCAGCAATGATATAACTATGATAATAGCTATAAATCAGCTATGATGTATTTCATACCTACATCAAGCTGACATTCACAAAATGATGTTGTGTTCACATTACAAACATCAAACATGCAACTTTAATCACATTAGCAACCTCTGGTATTTATATGCCATGTTGCTACAACAGTCATGTGGACCTCAGCACCAATATAGCAATACGCCAAGAACAATACCATGCCAGAGGTTCAAACCTGACTAATTGATCAAAATTAGACCATTCTTTCTATTAGACCATTAGACCAGACTTTCTTTGTGTTTGCTTTTAGGTAGGGTAATTGCAGTTGTCACTCATACAATTTCAAACCTGATAGTAATTTGTACCCTGAGTGTTGATTTCCTGAATTGTTTCTCCCTCGACATGTCAGACCGAATGCAATAAAGCAATTTGAATGTCACTCTAAACTACAGTTGCGAGTAAGTCTAAGAATCTGGATCACGAACAGCCGTGACTGTATGATTTGTGCATTTCACGCAACTTTAATTGACTTTATTGTTCTTGCTCGGACTGGAGCGCTCCCAAAATTTCAGAAGGTTTGTTTGGTGAGATAATCTCTGCAAAAGAGGTGATGGGTGCACGTCACTCCCCTTGTTCCTGTGCCGACTGTGAAGTGTGTGGAGACTAGCAGGCATTACATTGTCAATGATGGATTGTAATTTTATTCTTTCATGTGTTGGCTTCCTGTATATCTTAGAGGGAGCCAAATATTGTCAGGATTGCCTGAGGATATATAATATAAGAAGTATGTGTGTGAGAGAGAGTATATGATTAAACAGGATAAATATTTAAATTCAAGTTTGAAGAATTGTCTAAGCCCTGATTTTAAAGGGTAATAAAGGCATAAACTGAGCTGGAGAGGTAGTGCAGGGGCATACGACTCAGACGGCACAACATATTGGACAGGATAACTACCTTGTAACTGCCATATAAACTACAGAATGGTTACAAGCACAACAAGGGGTCTAGACAGTAAAGGCCAATGCAGGTTACAATAAACCAATGTCATCTTATTAGTAACTGTGGGTATTTGTATGAAGTGTGGCTCTAGCACACATACATTTTCGCTTACACATACAACTTTCCAGTTTCAGTTCTCAATCCAGTCAAGTGTTTATATGTCCTATAAAGTAGATTAGAAAAGGTTTCAACTACCCCTTACAATCCGAATGAATTTAAATCAGATTAGGCCCATACATTCCAACTAATATGGTTTCATGTGACTTTTTTTTATATTTCTGACAGTGCTACTAGGCCTATTACAAAATGATTATTAGTCTCCATGTAAACAGAGCTATTGTCTTGCTGTTTAAGCCAGTTGTGCTTGAGCTTCAACTTATAGACTGAAGACCAGACATTCTCCTTTAGGATTTTGTGGTAAAGAGCAGAATTCATGTTTCCCTCAATTACTGAAGTTGCCCAGGCCCTGAAACAGTGAAGCATCCCCACACCAGCCCACTGCCCTGACCATGCTTGTCTTCTAAATATGGTTGCAAAATTCTGTGCATTAATGGGAATAAACTGGGCATTTGCAAAATATAGCCTATAACAGGGAACTTAATTTCTACCCTGCACATTCCTCAATCACATGCACACCCCTCATTTGATTTATGCTATTAAAGTCTAGCAAATACCAAAATGTGTTTATACAGTAGCTAGCTAGACAGTAAATCAAATATGCTCATTGACAATTTGTGAGGCTAGGTATCATGTGCTAGCTATCTCATGATGCTCTTTCTTCTTCCTTCAGCTAGCTAGTTTTTTCTAGAAGTAACATTACTGGCCAAAGGTTTGGACACATTACTATTTTTAATGCTTTTTAAAGAAATCTCTTATGCTTATCGAGCCTGCATTTATTTGATCAAAAATACAAAAAACTGTAAGATTGTGAAATATTATTACAATTTAAAATAACGGAATATATTATGTATTTCTGTGATGCAAAGCTGAATTTTCATCAGCCATTACTCCAGTCTTCAGTGTTACATGATCCTTCAGAAATCATCCTAATATGCTAATTTATTATCAATTTTGGAAACAGTTGTGCTGCTTAATGTTTTTTCAGAACCTGTGATACTTTTTCCAGGAATCTTTGATAAATAAAAAGTGAAAGAAATTAATACTTTTATTCAGCAAGGATGTGTTAAATTGATTTTTTTTTTTTAAGTTATAGTAAAGACTGACTTAAGACTTACTGAAGCTTTGCATCACAGAAATAAATTATATTTTAAAGTATATTAAATCAGCTAACCCTTATTTAAAATTGTAATAATATTTCACAATAATACTGTTTTTTATGTATTTTTGATCAAATAAATGCAAGCTTGAATGATGAGCATAAGAGACTTCTTCCGAAAGCATTAAAGGTACAGTGTGTAAATATTAGCGGCATCTAGCGGTGATGTTGCGAATTGCAACCAACGGCACAGTCCCCCGCTCAACCCTCCCTTTAGAGAAGCTATGGTGGCCGATACAGGACTAAGAGATGTCGTAGTCTGAGACAGCAGAGAGTAGCCAGCAATGATGTATCTTTACAAAGGTAAATTAAGGAATTATATTTACTTAATTATTCAATAAAACGATATGTTATTGCGATTATTATTGTTACTTGTTGTTCATCATTGTGTCAGTGTTTTATTCGCAAGAACAACATAGTGACGAAACACGCTCTGTTTGTCCTTTAAGGGCTACTGTACAAACATAGTGGCGACTTCCATGTAAGGGGACCTGCGATGTATTTAGATATAAATTGCTCATTCTAAGTTAATAAAAACATAACGGTTCATTGTGTATGGTCTTTATACACCTCTGAAAACATAGTTATGTATATTATATTGCGTTTCTGTCAACAGATTCTCCTAAATATTACACACTGCACCTTTAAAAATAGTAATGTATCCAAACCTTTGACAGGTATAGACTAGTATATACTAGGTTTGTTTGGTAGTTTGTTTTAGCAAGCATGCTGATAGTGGAGTATTTATTCATCTAGCCTATTTCTATTCATTTGCAACAGTTGTAAAATATGTTTGCCATTCCAAAATATTCTGAACTGTTTAGCTAATTATTTATATATCTGTGCATTGCATTGCATAAGTGCTTTTACAAGCTTTTTTTCTAATCTTACTCTACAGAACAATACCACACACACCATCTCATATGTGGATACATTTCACCTCAGCCAATGTGGAAAGAAAGGCTGTGTATAGTTGCAAATACTGTGCAAATTCCTATGTTAAGAATGCCACAAAGATGAAGCAGCCTACAACTAAGTGCCCAAAGTTTTCCCAGGGCTCAAAACAAGCAACCCCAGGCAAGAGTTCATCTGCTTCCATTTGAAGTGAAAATGATTCAGATTCATACACCCTCTCGTGGTGGTCCTGGTCCTGGTCACTCTGGAATCAGAGGACTTTTTGATTCAATGGATGAATGTAGCCAGAGAAATGCTGATGAATGATTTGCTCGTGCAGTGTATGCAACTGGCTCGCCTCTGATGCTCACAGCCAATGTCTTTTGGAAGAGATTTCTGAATGTTCTTCGCCCACATACACATCCCACCAAACATGCTTTATCTACTCATTTTCTGGATAGAGAGTTCAACAGAGTGCAAGCAAAGGTCAAGCAAAACACTGAGAAAGCAGACTGCATTTCAGTCATCTCTGATGAACTGTCTAATGTCCAGGGGCAAAGAATTATCAACTACATCGTCACCACCCCTTAACCAGTGTTCTATAAGAGCACAGACACTAAGGAGAACAGACACACGGGCCTCTGCATTGCTGATGAGCTGAAAGCAGTTATCAATGACCTTGGACCTGAGAATGTTTTTGCACTTGTAACTGACAGTGCTGCGAACATGAAGGTTGGACACACAATGCTTGGGCACATGTGGAGGAGACCTACCTTCACATTACATCAACTGGCTGTGCTGCCCATACTCTTAATCTCCTTAAGGACATCATGACACTGAATACAATGATCACACTGTACAAGACAGCAAAACAAGTAGTGAAATCTGTGAATGGCTAACAGGTAGCTTCAGCAATCTACCTCTCTAAGCAAAACGAAAAAAAACAAGAACCCCACACTGAAGCTCCCCAGCATCACTCGATGGGGTGCAGTTGTCATAATGTATGACAGTCTGCTAGAGGAGAAGGAGCCTTTGCAAGAGATGGCCATATCCCAGACTGCAGCCATTGAAAGTGCCATCAAGAGATCCTGTTGGATGAGAAGAAATACAAACTGTCCTGCCCACTTCCCTGATGCTCCAAGCAGAGGAAACTGCAGTGGTCAAATCGATGGAGAAGCGGCAAGAGTTCTGCATGAATCCGATAAATGCAGGAGCATACATGCCATGTCTTACCATCTGGGTCTTGATGAAGGCAAAGATCTCGGCAGTCTGGCAAAGCACCATACCAAGCAAGGCCTTTGGGAAGGGGATGGGATATGGCAATCGTGCCAGCACATACAGGTGCATCTCAATAAATTAGAATGTCATGGAAAAGTTCATTTATTTCAGTAATTCAACTCAAATTGTGAAACTCGTGTATTAAATAAATGCAATGCACACAGACATTACTGTTTTTACTGTATTTTGATCAAATAAATGAAACATTAAAATAAAAAAATTATAAATTCATAAAAATGTGTGTAGATAGATAGATAGACAGACAGACTTTTAAAACTTTAAATGAAGATAATGGTAATAGAGAATCATCTAGTTCTAGTACATGTAATATCCACCTTATTTCTTCCATAAAAGCGGGCGCAGCCATTCCAGCTATTTTTAGCTGTAGGGTAGACTGAGTACAGTTGAGACACTTTCTGCTTTTTTCATCACTACACAAAAACTAGATGCTGAAATGAAGTGATTTTTCACATGATATTTCTTTTGCTTATGTACTAAAATATCATAAATTGATAATAGCCATAAGTAGTTTATATTTTCCACAATTAGCTCATAAACTTGAAATTTCAAACTGGTGTGTCTTACCCACTGATCTATAATAGAGAAAATTATAGATCAGTGGTCTTACCATATTATTTTAATGTATTATCTTAATTATTAACACACTGGTTTGTAATGCAAACTGTTTTACCATTTACTGCACGTTGGTATTCTTCTCGTTATTTCCCTACAGCGGCTAATGAACCGTAAGTCTCACACATTGGCAGAAAACGCTTACTTCCGCGTTGAAAAATGAGGTGGATAGAGCTCATGCTGCTCTGATGGACTTACTGATGATGTCAAGTGTTGTTTAGATTTAAACAAGCATCAGTACAGCAGCTTGAGTTGATATTTGAAATCACCACAATGGTCTCTGAAGCCTTGAAGCCTGATCACACATGCTACAAGCACTTCACAGCACTGCAGTTTGGTGAGTTTCAGTAATTTGTTCATTTTTTGAACTGTTTCTTGTTTCCTCAGCATGGAGCAGTGTCGCCAGAGAAGATCTTTCTTCTTTCAGAGAAGAAAGAAGCTTTCTTGGTGGAGGGCATCTCTTCTATTCAAGACCCATGTGAGCTTTCACAGCTGGCAGCTGTTATCATGTTAGATCACTCTTACTGCTGCAGCTCAACCAAAGCTCGAAAACCCAGAGGTTTGGAAGAGCACTACCTGAAGAACACTGCTGTTCTTCCCAACATCTGTCCAGCAGCCTTAGGCCCCGATCAGACAGAACGCGTTTTATGCAGTGAGAGGCACCTTTTTTTAATTGTTTTCTGTTGGCAGTGAGCGTTTTGCGCACTTTTTATGCGACCCAGGCGCCTTGCATTTTTGGAGGAGCGCTCTGAGCGTCTGAAGTAGAAAAAAAAGCAACTCTGAGCGGAAATGCGCCCGACGTCATTCGCGTTTTTTTCTATTGTCCAATCAAATGAACGGAGAGGCGGGCCTTCCGTTATGATGACGAATGTTTACCGTTGCTTAGAAAGTCCGGAGACTGCAATGATGGAGGAGAAACTTTTGATGTCTGTCGCGGGTTACGGAGCTGTATTTTTTAAGGTTTCTGCTAATATGACAGTTTACTTAACAGCAAAAACCAAAGATTTTAGAGCGCTCGCGCTATAATCCTTTGATTAGACTGACAGGACAGCTGATTTGGTGGTTGCCTAGCAACATTAAAAAATGCAGCACACTGCTCTTTTTTTAAAAGTCACCAAAAAAAAGGCAGTGCAGTGCGCCTCGCGTTTTCAGAACTAAAAAACACATTCGGTGTGATCGGGACCTTAGTCTCTTCAGTGGCGCCTCAGTGTCAGCAAAAAGAGCCCGTCTCCATCCACGGCTGCAGTGTGCTGGGATAACAGGACATTTACCTCTCTGTGGCGGAGCCCATGAGGAAAACACGCTGCTGTTGGCGCTGTCCCTACAGCCTTGAGCTGGGACTGAAGATCAAGCTGCACCTTTGGGAGATGCACAAGTGCCCTACAATGGTGGAGACGGAGCAGCCTGATGGCTTCGCTCCACGAATCCATCCATGTGGATATCAGTGAAGAGCCCCTGCCTGAAGAACCACATAGAAACAAGCCCAGACACTTAGTCATCATAGTGTCACATGGAGTTTCACACAGCCAGACCTATGAATTGTATGTAAATACTGTATATTGCATATAGTTATAGAGTAAGTTTTATTTTGTAGAGTAAGTTTTTAGCAAATTGCTGTGTGGTTGTTGGGATGTTTTTGGTGGTTGTCAATGAGTTGATATCTGGTTCCTAGGTTGTTCTTGCTTGTTACGTGGTTTTCAAGATGTTTTTGGTGGTTTCCTGTGTGTTGACATGTTTACCAGTGTTTTCTGAGAGATTGTTATCTTGTTGCTTTGTGGTTGCTGGACTCTTCTGAGTGTTTTTTCATGCATTGCTTCATGGTTGTGTAGCGAATCAGCTCATAAGGGAAATATTAATAATTAATCATAACTAGTTATAAATAATTATAAATATTTAGATCCGCTGTAAGTATTTACTTGACCTCTCAGGGTCAACTGTCTGTCAATTCTAAGAACGTTAATTTCCTGGTTAAGGGAAATAACTTTCTTACTGTACAATTCTACAAAGAGCTTGTAGCATAAATCTGCATGATTAAGTGACTCCAGTTATGAGCAAACAATGAACAACGTCAAGTGTGATACAAGTAAGACTTTATTAACCACATAAACACTATGTCTAGCATACACATACACACACACACACACACACACATACAGTTGGTATAGGAAAGGGTTAAAGCTTAACTCACAAATGAAAAATTGTGTTTTTGATTGGTCCAGACGCTACAGTTGTTAGGATGTTTGGAGTAGTTGGTTGACATGTGGTTGATTTTAAACTGTTGGGTTGAGAGTTGACAGTTAGGGTCCCTCACACGGTTTGCAGCTTGACGTGCTGTGAGGGCATCAGCCCATCAGTGATGCTGAGAGCTACACCACGGGTACTTCACAACTTCTGGCAGGGTCACCCATAGTGGACAGGTCTCAGCTGAGATGCCAGACGAAGACAATCTGCCTGAATCTGGACAGCAGCAGACTGGCCTGATGTTTCTGGCAGAAGATCACAGTCTTGTGTATACGGGCAAGTTGGATACAAATACAGTAAATCATAGTTGTCAATTTAAAATAGTAATTAATTTTGCTGTGAAATTGAGGATTATGGAATCTTTGGTTTCAATTTTTAATCAGTTGAATAAAATATTTTTTCACAAATAATTGCATGACTTTTTAGAGTTAAAGCTGCAGTCTGTAATATTTTTGGTTAAAAAAATTATCCGAAATCAATTTTTGAGCAAGTACATAACCAGCCAGTGTTCAAAACTATCTCCTTACTTTAGCCCGATTCACAATAATGAAAAATTGTGTTTTTGATTGGTCCAGACGCTACAGTTGTTAGGATGTTTGGAGTAGTTGGTTGACATGTGGTTGATTTTAAACTGTTGGGTTGAGAGTTGACAGTTAGGGTCCCTCACACGGTTTGCAGCTTGACGTGCTGTGAGGGCATCAGCCCATCAGTGATGCTGAGAGCTACACCACGGGTACTTCACAACTTCTGGCAGGGTCACCCATAGTGGACAGGTCTCAGCTGAGATGCCAGACGAAGACAATCTGCCTGAATCTGGACAGCAGCAGACTGGCCTGATGTTTCTGGCAGAAGATCACAGTCTTGTGTATACGGGCAAGTTGGATACAAATACAGTAAATCATAGTTGTCAATTTAAAATAGTAATTAATTTTGCTGTGAAATTGAGGATTATGGAATCTTTGGTTTCAATTTTTAATCAGTTGAATAAAATATTTTTTCACAAATAATTGCATGACTTTTTAGAGTTAAAGCTGCAGTCTGTAATATTTTTGGTTAAAAAAATTATCCGAAATCAATTTTTGAGCAAGTACATAACCAGCCAGTGTTCAAACCTATCTCTTTACCTTAGTCCGATTCACAACGGTAAGATTATAATAATGTTTTCTAATTTGAGTGGTACTGGTAGGTTTTCACAGGAAATTCAAGCATGCCGCCACATCATTACGTCACGTCTGTAAACATAAAGAAGGCGTCCCGGCTAGTAGGCGATATCGCATGTGAGGATCCTGCAGGTGGCGGATCGTTTATAGCCTTTTCTCACAGCAGCTGGAATAATTAAACTTATCATTTTGATGATGGATTGCGATCCAGAAAGGAATATGTGTTTATGAAACACATGTGACTGAAATTAGATTATATTCCAGTTTTAAATGTGCATCTGATTACAGATATGTGGGATTACACAAGATTTGTATTTTAAAGAGAACCAGTTCTAAAGAAGAATGTTTTGCTTTTTGGGTTAAAATAATTTCTTTATATGAAATTCGAATGGTGTGACAATTAGAGATTACACTGTAAAGAAATTGAAATCTACACGCTAATACACACTACATACACATAGTCATGCAATGCTGATGTTGTTAACATTAGCAATTTGAGAACAAAGTATAACAATAATAATAATTAGCACGGTTTGAAGTGATATGAGCTAAACCATCATTAGATTTAATCACCATTGGCAGCGTGACTTATTGTAATGCTTTTTTCCTCAGTTGGTCAGAACAAAAGTGACTTGTTACTTACTTGTTCAGATGACAATATCCGTTGAAAATTCTTATATACATACTTCCAAGAATCTGTAATTCCTAAGTACAGAGAATACCCACACCAATGCGGTGACTGTCAGCCACACATACTCCTCAAAACATTAGATTCATCTGCACTGGAGCCGTGCAGAACCCACACAAAAAAGATGATTCCGCAAATAACTGCAATTGCAGGTTTCAAACAGAGATGGCGACAAAGAGACAAAACTTACCTGCAGCTTTAAATCAAGATTAATCACAGATTTTGAAAGTGTTGAAATCTCTATTTTTTGCTTATGATCTTGCCATTTAATGCATTTAGCTCCTTTTCGAGGTAAAAAAATTTTTTTACAAAGTTTTATTAGAATTTTTTTTAAACAAAGCTTTACTGAAAGTTAAATAAATAAAAAAAAACACTCAAGAACTAAAACTATACAACACTGGAAAAAGTTAGAACTAAACTGAAACACGGCATAAAAACTAACCAATATCAGAAGCTCAAAATTTAATTGTATTATTATTGTACTACTGTATTAAAAGCCGTGTATTATGTGTAGCAGAGTTTTATGAGAGCGAGATTGACTGAGCGAGTGATTACCTGCATCTGATACAGCATTCATTCTTCAGCTCAATCTCATATTCACAATAAAACATTGTCCACTGACGAAATCGATAGACTCTTCGCTGTACAATCCGTGTATCATTCGATCATTCGTTTTTTGATTTAATATTGAAAGTAGAAAAATGAGAAAACGGCTCCTTTTTCATTTTTTCGTTTTTCTCCAAAAAACGAGAAACGAGAATTCAGCTTAAATTTTCGTTTTTCGTTCATGGGTGGAAAAATGAATAAACAGCTTGAATATTTGATTTCTACATGTGGGCGGGAATAAAACGCCCCTTTCTGCTGATTGGTCAGCCGAAGATCAAACCGTGCCTCCATCAGTTCTTCTGCAGTATCACGCAGCAGAATAATAGTCCTCCACTGCTGCAGTTGTATGGATTCTTAACGCATTTATTGTAACTACATTTAATCTTTTTTTTCATCAAACAAACAGTCAAATGAATAGCTCGACACAACTCGTACCGGGGCAGAGTCTAGACAGGGCTTTCTTCTGTGTAGATATAAATTATATTCTTTGCATCAGCTGGGCATGGCAGGGTATGATATGACAGCTGTCATAGCCTACCCTGCTCACCCAGTAAGTATGTTTGTTTAATTAAGAAATTAATTAATTTGTTTCAAAATAAATATTTTAAACACTAAGACAACAAGGAAAGAATAATAAATTGGCTTGGGTATATACAGGCCTTAAATCAAAAAACGAATGATCGAATGATACACGGATTCTGTACCATCCTTTCATCTGTTAAGGGTGATTTCCATTGACAGCACTGCTCAATGCATTTGTTGGTTGTATCTTACAGGCTGTTGTTAAAAGTAAAAACTTCCGTTTCAGTCTTTTTCAATTTAAAAGGCTTTACTGCTGACTTGTAAAAATAGTCTATTGTTGCCATCTAATGGCGGAACAATGTAACTAAAATCACCATCACGAATACACACACACACACAAACACTGTTTCCTAATACTAAATATTACTATTATTTATATTAATCTTATTCATATACATTTAGGAATAAATTCTATATTTTTTCCTTGTCATTTTTTTAATCAGCATATTTAAAAAGCATAGGCTATTTAAAAACATTTAATTAATCACAATTCTTAGTTTTCTTCTTGTCTCTGTCGCTGAAGAAATTAAAAAAGCCAGTAGGTTTGTTAGTGAAAATATTATTTCCTGACAGCAAGAAAGTCTGTTTAATTAAAGTTAAATTTACAGCCTTCACAATACAAGCGCGCACACACTTGGTTCCAGAAGAATTTTTCCCTGAGTGAATTTTTAAAAAGTCTTCTGTGATGAGTTGAACCGAACCAACCACATTTTAAATTAATTTAAAAAAAAAGTATTTGAAACTCTGACGAAAAGACAAATGTACAAGACTGTGTATTTAACTGCTTTTAGTAATGGAAAGAACTACAATCCCATGAAGCCCTGCGAATGACAGTGTCTTCATTTAAAATGAAAGAGGCCAAAACTGCTTTCAGTATGTTTGATATGTTGTTCTCTCATGACAGTGTGTATTTCTGACCTCTGAGGGTTGGAGCTCACTCTAGTCCCACATTCACAGTTCATTTGTCTGCAAATTCATACATCACCCAGAATTCCCCTGATCCACAGCACTGCTGTCTGTCAACCCAATCCAGATTAAATAGAGACTGCTGTCAGCTCCCATACACAGCCACACTATATTATTCCCTGCAAGCGTATCCTGTGGGGAACATTTTGTGTTTAATATCACAGTTCAGCCTTTTAATTTCAGTGGGGAAGAATTAATTAAATATAAGGCGGGTGTAATGAGCCCTGTTTCCATTAGTTTCCAGACAAATCTCCTCGAACTTGAAGGAGAAAAACTACTATCATATCTTGATCTCATTTCACACTCTACAAACACCTTAATCACTATATTCAGAAGTTTAAACACTGTTTAAGTCTGTGAATAAAGTTAGAGCTAACTTTATATGCATAAATATGTCATTCAAATCTACAGAGCTGAGAGTCATCGTATAACAACTAATTAAAAAATGAAATTAGATATTGTCTTATTATTAGATACAATCTGAACAAATGACACTGTTCTAGTAAACATTTCCATGAATGAATATGTAAAAAGTAACCCATCATATTGTAAGTAAATTGGCTATGTGTTATGTTCTACATAATGAAAAAGAATAAGTCAAGTGTTTTTATTTTTCTCCATATTAATGTGCAGTTTACCATCCAGAACATACACTAAGCAGAAGTTATAATATAGAGCTTCAGCACCAGTCACATTCTGTACTCAGTAGGCTTGTCAGGACAGATATAGGCTTATTTGCTTTCCAATGGAAGTTTATGAATATATAAAGAAAACATCTGATTCTGGATTATGGCTTTCCTGCTGTCAGAAAAGGTGAGATGGGCAGAAGCTCCGCCAACACTGTGACAGGTCACATTCAAATATGAAAACAGCCCAAATCCCCAAACAAAAATATGATGCCTGCAATACTCTGATGACGTCTGTCTGATTAAGATCAGAATCACTCTAGAGAGAAGTGAAGGAAAAGAGCTGCACTACAGATCCAGAGTAAACGGACTGTATAGCATTAACTTTTTTTTTTTTTAAACCTCTTTGGTTTTAGCCCAGTAAAAAGAATATCTAATTGAAATCTGTATATCCTGCCATCTGCTGGACATCCAGAATTACAGTTATTTTTCCCCCAATTATGAATTGATCTATTCTTACTTTTTATTAACATATAAACCGTTCACTAATGTACATTCAAACATAGATTCTGGATAATCTGATCCTTTCAAACCTATACTTTTTAGGTGTAGTTGCTATAGATTTGTAAAATTTGGCCACTTGCTGTTTATTTCATCATTAATGTAGCCTAGTTACTGTAAATTCCCCTGCCCCTTCATACTGTAATTTTAAATTCCCCTGAACTGATTAATGCAGTAATTTTAAGTGAAATAATGTAATGTTAAAATCACATGTCTTTGATTAGGGAGATTAAAAAAACTTTTAACTCTCTGACATTTTAATAGTTATTTTGTTTATTTAATGTAGAAATTAACAACAGAAACAACATTCCATTATCAAATAGTAAAATGCTTTAAAGGGGTGGTTGACTGTTTTTTTTTATAGGCTTGATTGTGTTTATTGGGTGCAGTCTAACATGTGTTAATGCTTTGTTTGTTAAAAAACGCATTCTTTTTCACATAATTTACCTTTATTCCACACCTCTCTGTCCCTTCTCCTCTGAACGCACTGATCACTTCCTGCTTTTATGAAGCCCCTCCCTCAGAAATACACCATGGGCTCTGATTGATTAGCTGGCCCAGTGTGTTGTGATTGGCTAAACCGCCTCTAGCGTGCGTCTAAATGTCCCGCCTCTCAATATAGCGGCATGTGCTCCGGTTGTATTGTAAACAATGACGTTGTCTATATTGCTTATCAATTTGAGCCCGATTGAGACACAGAGGATATTATTGAAGAGGATCGCGCAGAACCTGTGCAAGCACGGCGTTTAATGTTAGGCCTAAGCTTTTTGTTTGTTGTTGTCTCATACTTTTAGATACGCTGTTATTTGTAAATGCTACTGCTTCTGTTAGCTTTTAATATACGGTTTTATTCTGATTTAAGCTTTAATACAGTTCGGCAACCACACGCGCGTCCATGTATAAAGCTTCTCATATCGATAGTATGTGAAAATAAGTGTATTCACTGAGCTGATGATCTGAATGAGAGAGAGAGAGAGAGATGCAGAGCATGTGCAGAGCAGGGCGAGGCCAGGAACAGGATTAAGAACCGCTGCTTTAGAACATTGATTTTGAAACTTGTGAATCCATTAGAATCGTTAGAAGACAGAATCGCGATTCATATATGAATAGATTTTTACATGCACCTGTAGTTTTCTCTTCCTCTTCTCTAAAGCAGGGCAGCATGGCCTCGCTCCCTTTGCTGCGTGTTCCCGGAGGCAGGGTTTATGTAAAATTCTGGGTTCTTGACGTAACGGACCCGGGAAGTAACTCGCTGTAGTCCCTTACCAGTCGTTTTTGTAGGCATTAAACTGCCAGAATTTTAAAAGACGATATCTCTGTTTGCATTGAACTTTCAGCTTCGTAACTTTGCAGATATTGTTTATGATCAAACAGCAACATTACACACTAACTAACATTTAAAAAGTGAAATCGCAATCAACCACCCCTTTAAATTCTTAAAAAAAAAATCAAAGTTTAACCCAATTTTAAAATGATGGAGAGCTAAAAGTGGGGTAGGGGACTGTATGGTTATGTTTTTAAGTCAAGCTCAAAGATTTCCATGCAGTGGTTTAAACAAACAACAACAGTGACACTGCATGTATTTTACTAGTTATTTAGTTGATTTACTGTTCACTATTTAGGGGACAGTAACACAGTTTTGTGTGTATGACAGAGCTGCTGCTTATAAAGTTTTTGAACTCCACTGACTTGAATTAAATGAACAAAAACCGTTCTTCATGCATTCTTCTAAGTATCCTCTTTTGTGTTCCAGGTTTGTTAGGACATGAGGGTGAGTAAATGATGACAGAATTTACATTTTTGTATGACCTATTGCTTTAAACAGTTAAGTCCAACAAAAAGTTTACTTCCTTAAAACAGATCCTCTTTTGCTTTAAACACAGATTGTAGCAGTAAACACAGATTGTAGCAGACACATCATATGATTTTCTGTCATATGAGACTGTAAGGGACTTTTTCAGTTAAAAGTAAAATATTTTTGAATTATTGACAAATACAAATGATTCATAAACGTTAAGTGTCTATACAACGGTTCATAAATGGTAAGTGTCTAAGCATTTCATCAGCGTCACCACTCTGACCTTATATTATATCATTATGAGAAAGTGAAGAGTTATTTCTGCTGGAAATACTTTTATTTAGAATTATATTCACAAACGGACAGCGATACATGCATGAACAGAATTCAATGTATGTTCTGTCTCAATCACTCAAGGTGATGTGAAAAATCATATCTCCCTGCAAATGCCCTTTTGAACCCCATGGGGTAGCAGTATATAAAGCCTTTAAAATAATCTTTTGTAGCTGATGTAAATACAGCCCCAACTGGCCACTTTTAAATCTGTGTCTTGATGAAAAACCAGATGAAAAGCACTGAGCTATAGTATGTAAGTGACATGAGCCACTGCCCCTATCCAAAGAAACGTACAGAGACAGTCAAGTTGTATTGAAATGGCTTGCTTATGGGCACAATGGTAAGAGTTTAAGAGTTTTAAATAGGTCCTACTATGTCAAAAACACAAAGTTCACATTATCACAGTCTGTGAATGTAAACAGCATCAGTATCAGTATATTAGTTCTGTGAAACGTCACTTGGACATGGTGACAACACAATACTAACGCAACTCAACCAGACCTCACCCCCTCATATTTTTTTCCTTATGCCTATAGGATTTATTTTAAATGTGAGATTTTTTTTATACTTATATAGGCTAGAGAATAACTCCCTTTGGAGTGGACTTTGTGCACCGTAACTTTGCAGATCTTTTTTCATGCGCAAACAGCAACATTATACACACTAAAGGATGTTGAAAACGTAAAAAAAAAAAAAAAAAAAAAAGCAAAATATTACCC
>NW_015549707.1:487681-496387 GCF_001515605.1 Sinocyclocheilus anshuiensis
AACATTATACACCCTAAAGGATTTTGAAAACGTAAAAAAAAAAAAAAAAAAACAAGCATACTATGACCCCTTTAATTACTAAGATACAGTACATCAACTACATACAGGATGGAAAACATTTCAACACACCCTGTGTGGGTGTGGGTGAAGTCAGCAAGTGAAATAAGTTATAAATGTAGTGGTCTGTAAGAAGTTTGTCTTAACACAGCACATCATCCATTAGTGTGTCCGTGCTATGCAGAACCACAGCGACTCCAGTTTAAACTCCACCAGCTGGACTACAGCTAACCTGGTCAGCAGTGGCCTGATGGGTCTTTGCTTCATGATTGGAGTTCCTGGTAATATTGCAGTAATTTTTTTCATAGTTCGGCATTTCAAAATGGACAATTTCACCGTTCATCTGATGCTGAACCTGGCAGCTGCAGACATTTTATGTTTGATAACCCTGCCTGTGTGGATCTACAACCAACTCTACAGCTGGAGTATAGGTCAGTCATCATGCAAGTTCTTCGCAGCACTCATCTACTGCAGCGCATACTCAAGTGTGATAACCGTAACTCTGCTGAGTGTGTATCGTTGTTTACAAATTCGACATCCACAGTTGTGGTCCAGAGTGAGCAAGAGAAGAGAGAGAGCGCTGCTGATCAGCGGTTGGGCTCCGGCACTGCTTTTCTCTTGTCCTAGTGTACTTGCACAAGAGATCGTTCAAAGTAAATCCAAGAAATCTTGTGGCAGGCTCTTGCATTCAGAGGAGTACAGGCTTACTGCTGCCATACTGGAGATGCTGCTGGCTTTTTTTCTTCCTTTCACAATCATATTGACTTCATATTGTTGCCTACATCGGAAGGTGACACAGGGAACGTTCAGCCACAGGCAAAGATTGACCAAACTGGTGACCCGGATTGTGGTAACTTTCTTCATTTTTTATGCTCCACACCAAATTATTAATTTGTTTCAAATTTTTGAAATAGTTTTCAAATCATCACTACCAGTTTTTTCAGCTAAACTCCGTGAGATTAGAAGTTCCACAGGTGACATTGCGGGAAGTCTTACTTTCATTAACAGCTGTGTGAACCCCTTCCTCTATGCTGTGGCTTCAAAGACTTTACGTCAACAAAAATGAACACCTTTTCAGTACAACCAAAGGGACATGCTGTGAACATTCTCATCTGTGAACAGACATTTTTACCCCTTACAAAACGTAATGGAAATGTTAAGCAAACAATCTGGATTCTGGATGAAAAGTTGCAGTTACATCTGGCTGATGCTTTTATCCAAAGCAACTTATATTGTACCTAAGGTTCACATTTTATCAGGTCATACATTGCCTGGGAATTAAACCCATGACCTTGGTGTTACTACCACCATGTTCTACTGTTTGAGCTACAGGAAGTTTAAAGGTGAAGTTGGGCAATTATTGAAACAACTGTTAAATATTTACTGTTTTTATACATAATTTAATTTAAAAATGTATTAATTTAAAAATAATTTATTAGCTTACTATAATTAACCTTTAAATGATTGATCTTTATAGTACAAAGGAAGCAATGTCTCACTGTTTCACCCTTGTTGTTCCAAACCTGTATGATTGTCCTTCTTCTGTGGAACAGGAAAGATATTCCAAAGAACACTGATGTCCAAACAACATATAGACAATGTTTTGTGTTGTGCTGTGAGTAGTTTATATGGGTTACTGTGTTTGATGTGTTCGATTATATAACCAAAATAAACTCAAATTAGTACAAATCTGCACAAAATGGTGCAATATCCCACAGCAGATATATTACTTTAAAACACGGTTTGGATTTAGTTAATTTGGATTAGTAGTTGTATCATAGAATACCTTGTTTTTACAGCAACAATAAAATAATAAATCATGGTTGTTTTGTAACATTTTCAATGTGACATCTGATACTGATCCTATGGGGAAAGCAGCAGCAGCTCGCTGTTGCTATAGCAACCTTCTCAGGTGAATGCAACTTATTTGAAATAATCTATTTGGTGCCAGACAATAATTGGCACTGTTGTTGTTATATAGTATAAGCCAAACTTTTCCATAATATATGTGGAGTCTTTCATTTATAACCTCTTGAATGGTCTAACTGAATATGATAGTATAGGACTGCAATAAGCACACAAGCATGTGATATAAAATTCTAATTATTATAATAAATATAGCTGATCTCCATAATAAAGTATTTGAGATGTTCTTCTGCCTCTAATGGTTACTTTTAAGTCATTTTCAACGGCTGATGCAACAATGATCTTGGACTTCATATTTGACACCTACAAACATGGATTCAGCCTCGGACAAAACAAAATGTTTATTGTTACCAATGTCATTGTACAAAGTATTTATTTGTAGGCATAGGCCTATTTGTCACCCATTAATAGTTTATTTTGCAACTAAAAGTGTCTGATTATAGAAAGGTTACCACCTGGATAAATGAAGTTGGTTTGATCATATGACGTCAACATGGTGGTCTGCCTTATATAGGATCAAACTTTTTTTATTCGGTCATTGATATAAAAAGTAGTCCTCATCTCATGTAATTGTACATTATTTTAAACATTTAAAGTGGAAAAAATACTTTCTGGACTTTAGTCTGCTAGCATAGCTAATGTGGTTAGCATCCACTAGATGGCAGCAAAGACATGCTACATTTTTGTAGCCGGCTCTATGCAGGTAACAATGGGTAATGTAGAAGGACATCAAAACTTCTCCTATACAAACGCAATAAGATATGTTACAGCATATCTTATAAACAATAGATGTCCACAATGTAAAGTAGCCAATGTCACAGAAACATAATCACACAACAGATTTTCTCACAGCCAGTGCTGTTATATGTGGAAATCAGCTTTTTCCTGTGAGTCTCTGTATAGTAAGCTTAGCAATCTAAATGAACTATGTTTTGAGGAAATTGTCTCTCTCATCTTCCCATTTCTGCCAAAGAGATCTTTCTTCAGAAAGTAGATGACGTTAAACTTCCTTTGAGATTGGTTCCCAGTCAACACGTGAGATCATGCGATGATCACAGTGACATCACACGATCCTCATACTGTGATCCTCACGGTGTGAGTAGTATATGAAATCATTGTGAGTTCACACGATCCTCATACTGTGATCCTCACGGTGTGAGTAGTATATGAAATCATTGTGAGTTCACACGATGCTACTACAAGTATTTAATTAGTAAACTATCAGTATACTTATGTTCACTTTTAGTATAGTTGCAGTACAAGCTCAAATTTTTTATGTAAACTAGTTGTGTACTCAAAGTTTACTACTGTTATACTTAAAGTATTCTTAAAAATATACTTTTGTCCTTTATGAGCATCAACGGTAATCCTCGGCAGACTTTCAACACTTCGACGGTCAGCAAACTTTGGCTGTGCGTCTTGTGTCATCAGCCTGGAACTAAAGTTCAATTCAGTTCGGTTACTTCCTATGAACAGGCTCAAAGAACAATTTGTTCAGAAATCGAACATCAAATTTGAAGCAAAAGCAATAATTAATGAGCGCACAGTGAGTGTGCAGTGACCTCACATTGTGACCACAGTATGAGCGCACAGTGAGTGTGCAGTGACCTCACATTGGGAGCATAGTATGAGCACACAGTGAGTGCGCTGTGTGGTTACACTTTTAGCTCACTGTGACACACACATTGTGACCACACCATGAGAATCATGTGAGCTCATGGTGACATCATTATGAGATCAAATTGTTGACTGGGTTGAAGCAACTTTAAAAAAAATATCCTGTCAAGATGCAACAAACTATTTAAAAAAACTATTGCAGACAGGTTAAATGTTGCCTCTACAGTATTTATCAGATGTTCTTAACCAAGTAATTTAGACAGTGCTGGGTAGTAAATGATTACATGATTAGTCTGGATTACATAATCAGTTTCCAAAAATTAAGTACGTAGGATATTGCATTTTAAAATACTCATAATCAGATTACAGTTACTTTTATGGATTACACATTACATATTTATATTACATATTATTCACACAATTATTTTTTTCTCTTTTAAAATTTCCTTTAAAAATACTTTGTGTCATACTGTGTGCCACTTAGCTTAACTATATTCCCAAATGTCATGTAAATAAATTTGCAAAAATGCTTCTCTATTGTCATCATCATATCCAGTGACCATCAGTACCCGTAGTAAGGGAAGTCTGGACAAACGTGGAAGGCTTTGAGCGTATAATGTCATTACGGGTTTTTTTTTAATTTTTTTTAATGCTTGGGGCTCTTATGCTTTTCATGTGAGACAGCAGCCACGATAGCTCTATAACTCATATAGGCTTATGTTTTTTTTTTTTTTCATTTTTATTCGAAATATTCACAAATGTGTTAACTACCCTATATCAGGAAATATCTCGGTTCTCAAATGTGTAAGTAAATGCATTTAGCACATTTATAAATTACTTTTAGTTGATCTATAATGGGCGATGGGCAAGTAGCCTAATGTTAGCGTAATCTCTTAACTACACATAAAACCTTATTACTTGTACCAGATAGGCTATGGGTGTCATGCCATAAAATATTTTTAATGCAACTGACTTTGTATTTAATGTGAATTTAATAAAAACATTGTAATTTACTAATTATAACACTTTCATTGTAGGAGAGACCGGGTATGGTTGTAACACTTTTTGTTTCAGCATCTGTAATTCGCAAGTTTTGGGCTAGAGTGCTTAAACTTTTATACAAAGCACCCACATTTGTTTACTACAAAATACACCAATTCAAACCTCTGCAAGAATATCATATCAAGTTGATGTCAAATACACGGAGTGCCTTTGTTACAATCTAACCCACTGCCGGGGTAAGTAACACATACTGGGGTAAGTTGTAACAGTTAGACAAAAGAAGCAAAAATAGCAGCCACCCCATTAAGTTTGCTTCAAAAACAGGTTTATTGAAACAATCTAAACGAACAATACAAAACAATGTCGCACATTTTATGACTGACCACAGTTCAAATCAACTTCCGATTTGATGCAGGAGTGTGTGCATGTGTGTGTAAATTAGACTACTAGAACAAACAGTATGCTTACTGAACACTCAACTCCAGTGTACTCAGGTAGGCCAACAGAACACGTAGATCAAACAAAAAACTGTATAAATTTGTGTGTGAGATTGTTTCTATAGGAATTTTCTCAATGAGTCACAGGCTTGGTGTATCCAGAAACTGCATAGGACACATTTTTCCCACACTTATTTTGCCTTTGAGCTGCCAAAAAAAGCTCCATATAGGCAACATGAAAGTTCTCAGTTCTATGTAAGGGGATGCTAAAATGTGTTACAACCAGGGCTTGACATTAACACCTGCCAACCTGCTAAATGCGGGTGAATTTCAGCAGTGGTGGGTAACACGGTCACTTCCACTAGCCTCTTTGGCGGGTTGAATTTTATATACAGTAACAGAGCTCGACGTTAATGCTTTTCTGGGATAAGTGGATTTTTTGAAGGGGCAAGTGGAAGAGAGTTTTACTTGCCCGACCGGACAACAAACATGATTAAAACATCTAATTAGGGAATTACCAAAATTTCAGCAAGAATGATTCAGATTTTATTACATTTGGTGCAAACGGCAATTTATAGTGGATAATGGGATAAACCCATGCATACACCCTGCGTTCCATTCGGAAGGGCTCATCCCTATGCCCTAATCCCTTCAAAGGGTTTACCCTCCAGAGTGAGAGCTTTCAAGGGTTGAAGGGTGTAGGGGACCAAACAACTGTTTCTTTAAGTGCCCTTCTGTGTCATCATCCCGTGTCCATATGGAGGTGCCGTCATCATGGAAAGAATCAGCGCAAAGAATCATGGGCGTCCATCAGTTGTACCCTTCGAAATCCTTCATTCCGAAGGGACTTTTGAAGTGGCCAGTTTTGAGCACTTCGGTTTGGAATGACCCTTCAATATAACGTCCATGATTGTTTTCACTCCGAAGTGCCCTTCGGAGGGCGATATATCCCATTTGGAACGCACCGAATGACAGGCACTTGGTTCATTCTTGAATTAATCAGCCGTCTGAATGAATCGTTTGAATGAATGACTCAATGACTCACTCAATAAGACAGTCACTTGCTGCCACCTGCTGGCGGTTTACTTTCACATTTAAAAGTATTTTGTATTTCGTCCCCTTGGAATTATAAGGTTCTATCTGCATTCCGAGTAGTTTTGAGATTTTTAGCTTAAAAGTTTTTGCATTCCATTTGACTGTGTAGACTTTTTTGTTTTTAAAATAAAAAGTCCCAAAATGTACACAACATGAAAAAATCTATCACATAATGTAATTAAGTTGTCACAGAATAAGAATATGTGAATAACTCAATTTTGACAAAAATGTCAGATAGAACCTTACAATTCCAAGGGGACGATTTGTATAAAAAAAATAATAAATTAAATTGTAATTTAAAACATATCATTATTTATGCAGTTGTAATTTTGCAGCATAAATGCATTCATAGCATGCTACATTTGAACTTCATTACATTTGTCTGTGTAAAAATGCATGTTTTGCCACTTCAGATGCCTCACTTTATTCTGCAGTGGAAAGATCTGTTTTGTTGATTCTGATTTCATTTGATTGGTAAAAGTCCTATATTTTATATATTTAATTTTATTAACTGTAATTATTAGTAAAAATTAACTATTTGATATGAAAATGTATGCATACATTTTATAAGGTTAGTAAAAAAAGACTGCCTTTTATATTGGCAAAAAATGACCTGGAAATCAATTTAAGTCAATTTTAGTATGCAGTTGTGAACTTTAATCATATAAAATGTAATTTCCCAGCAACAAAATTATGGCCAGTGAAAATGCTGAGTGGCTGGTAATTTTGGAAAACCTGTAGCCACAGTGGCTAGTGAGTAAAAAAGTTCATGTCAAGACCTAGTCACAACTGAACTTACCCCCACCCCTGTCATGCAATGTTTAGTTAGCTGTATTAGCATAATGGTTTGAAATTAGCAGTTTAAAAATGCATCACATTTTGCCTGAGAATCTACAATTTATTCAATTTATTAATGTAAATTATATTATTTTATCTGCAACAGTTTAAGCACTAAGCAAAATTTAGATTCTTACATCAAAATCAGTTTTTTCTTTATAAAATCTGCATATACCTGTTTACAGCATTGGCAACCATTCATATAAGATCGGGGAGGAAGTGGGTAAATAATGAAATTATCATTGGACCTCTAGCTTATCCCTGATATGTGGAAATGGTGTTGTTACAACTCTCCTCGTGTTACAACAATACCCGGTCTCCCCTACAGAAAGAAAGCAAAGAACAAAGAACGTTTTCAAGCACTCTCAAAAACATTATAATCATTGAAGCTGTTTACACTGTGAAATTAATATCCTACTTACAATCGTACACTTTGTTGTTTCTGATGAGAGAATTCGTCAGAGAGCAGAATTCATTCAGGGAGCGAGTGAACAAAACACTGGCATTTCAGTGATGACTCATCTGAACGCCTCTGATTGGCCATTGCCAGGGGCGGAGCCAGGGGGTCACTCAAACCCCACTCAAAACTGCAGTTTTTGTCTTTTTTTTTTCTTGACAAGAAATGCATTTATTAAGATGCGGACGGGAGAATTTTCTGACACGCACTTCAGCTTCACCTCAGCGTCAGGCGCGAGTCAAACGAGCGCGGAAAAGCTACAACAGCCAAATAAGCTTCAGTAGAACAACTGTGAACTGCGGTCTGATGAGATGTTGTTAGACTATATAGCCAAATGAGCTTCAGTAGAACAACTGTGAACTGTGGTCTGATGAAATGTTGTTAGACTATGTCAGTAAAACACACATTCCTGTCCCATCAGCCGTTTTACTGTGCTCACGGCGTACACTCTTCAACAGTACGCAAATATGTGGCGCACGCTCTATATCACTTCATCATAAGTAACCCGCACAAGAAACTATGAGCATACATACCTAGTTCTGTCGTCAGCGAAGTCATGAAATTACCAAAAAGGCGATTAAAGATGCAAACTGCATGTATACGCAGCACACAAGAACGTCTCTCAAATGCATACTAAAATATATTCTGCAATTCGAGATCACAATAAGGCACAAGCTGATATGTATTTTTTATTTGTAATTTAATGCACAAATAAATGTGAGCACAGTGCACTTATACTAGAAAATATGCGAAAATTAAACCATTTAAATGCATAAAATAACTCATGTTATATTCTGGCATTTATGTCTACTGTTGACTTCCGGCCTTTTCACATTTTTATCACTATCTGCATGGCTCATCCATGAGTATGCAATGTTGGAGAGCAAGCATTTAGGAGTTTTGAGAAGCTGAATGAGCAATAAAGCTATAGTGAGCCCCTTTATTAAAATACCTGGAGGAACCAGACTCTGCCTACTGCATGCAACAGCTGCATTCGTAGTCTGTGCCTTAATGAAGCGGCTCTAATAAAGGGGTAGTGCATCTTGGCAAGCTCAATACGGCCATCAGGATGCGCTACCAGCCTAAACAATGAGGTCAAATTTATGATTAAGGCGGGGAATTAATGACAACAGAAAGTCAGGAGGCCAGTTTAATGCCTCGTGTGAACGTCGCTCCTTTTTACAGGTGCCGGTCTAACGCTTTATCAAAAGGTTGCTTCTTTTTACATTCTGAAGTCTGTTTCGTTATACTAAGACTTTTGCACCCATACAAGTCAGG
>NW_015549707.1:498108-502618 GCF_001515605.1 Sinocyclocheilus anshuiensis
TTTTCACATTTTTATCACTATCTGCATCATGCCTCATCCATGAGTATGCAATGTTGGAGAGCAAGCATTTAGGAGTTTTGAGAAGCTGAATGAGCAATAAAGCTATAGTGAGCCCCTTTATTAAAATACCTGGAGGAACCAGACTCTGCCTACTGCATGCAACAGCTGCATTCGTAGTCTGTGCCTTAATGAAGCGGCTCTAATAAAGGGGTAGTGCATCTTGGCAAGCTCAATACGGCCATCAGGATGCGCTACCAGCCTAAACAATGAGGTCAAATTTATGATTAAGGCGGGGAATTAATGACAACAGAAAGTCAGGAGGCCAGTTTAATGCCTCGTGTGAACGTCGCTCCTTTTTACAGGTGCCGGTCTAACGCTTTATCAAAAGGTTGCTTCTTTTTACATTCTGAAGTCCGATTCCTTATGCTAAGACATTTGACTAGGACTTTTGCACCCATTCAAGCCAGGGAATGATCACCTCCTGCTGGCTGGACTAAAACTAGCTGCAGCAGCAAACTATATTTTCACAAATGTTCTCCCACCTGTGTACCGACCAGGCTCTAGCCTGCTTAGCTTTAGTGAGGAACCAGACTCTGCGTACTGCATGCAAAACCAGCCATCAGAATGTGTTACCAGCTTCAAAAAGAAAACAAAGTCAAACTCCTAATTGAGGAGGGGAATTCATGACAACAGAATGTCAGGAGGCCAGTTTAATGCCTCGTCTAAAGGACGCTCCTTTTCACAGTCTAAAGTCTGCATCATTACACTAGGACTTTTGCACTCATTCAAGCCAGGGAATGATCACCCCCTGCTGGCTGGACTAAAACTAGCTGCAGCAGCAAGCTACAATTTCACAAATGGTCTCCCACCAGTGTACCGACCAGGCTCTGGCCTGCTTAGCTTTAGTGAGGAACCAGACTCTGCCTACTGCACGCAACAGCTGCATTCATAGTCTGTGCTTTAATGAAGCTGCTCCAATAGAGGGGAAGCACATCCTGATAAGCTCAATACAGCCATTAGGATGCGCTACCAGCCTAAACAATGAAGTCAAATTCATATTTAAGATGGGGAATTAATGACAACAGAATGTCAGGAGGCCAGTTTAATGCTTCATCTGAACGATGCTCCTTTTTACAGGTGCCGGTCTAACGCTTTATCAGAAGGTTGCTTCGTTTTACATTCTGAAGTCCGATTCGTTATACTAAGACTTTTGCACACATACAAGTCAGGGAATAAGCACCCCCTGCTGGCCGGACTAAAACTAGCTCCAGCAGCAAACTAGTTTTTCACAACGGCCTACCAGCCATCAGAATGTGCTACCAGCTTCAAAAGGAAAACAAAGTCAAATTCGTAACTGAGGTGGGGAATTCATGGCAACAGAATGTCAGGAGGCCAGTTTGATGCCTCATCTGAAGACTGCTCCTTTTCACAGTCTAAAGTCAGCGCCATTACACAAGGACTTTTGCACCGATTCAATACAGGGAATGATCACCCCCTGCTGGCTGGACTAAAACTAGCTGCAGCAGCAAGCTACATTTTCACAAATGGTCTCCCACCAGTGTACTAACCAGGCTCTGGCCTGCTTAGCTGTAGTGAGGAACCAGACTCTGCCTACTGCATGCCACACCTGCGTTCGTAGCCTGCGCCTTAATAAAGCTGCTCTAATAGAGGGGTAGCGCATCCTGACAAGCTCAATACGATCATCAGGATGCGCTACCCGCTTAAACAATGAGGTCAAATTCATGATTAAGGTGGGGAATTAATGACAAGAGAATGTCAGGAGTCCAGTTTAATGCCTCATCTGAACGAAGTTCCTTTTTACAGGTTCCGATTTAACGCTTTATCAAAAGGTTGCTTCTTTTTACATTCTGAAGTCCGTTTCGTTATACTAAGACTTTTGCACCCTTACAAGTCAGGGAATGAGCACCCCCTGCTGGCCGGACTAAAACTAGCTGCAGCAGCAAGCAAGCTACATTTTCACAAATGGTCTCCCAAAAGTGTACTGACCAGGCTTTGGCCTGCTTAGCTTTAGTGAGGAACCAGACTCTGCGTACTGCATGCAACAGCTGTATTCTTAGTCTTCGTCTTAATGAAGCGGCTTTAATAGAGGGGTAGCGCATCCTGACAAGCTCAATACGACCATCAGGATGCGCTACCAGCCTAAACAATGAGGTCAAATTTATGATTAAGGTGGGGAATTAATGACAAGAGAATGTCAGGAGGCCAGTTTAAAGTCTCATGTGAACGACGCTCCTTTTTAGAGGTGCCGGTCTAACACTTTATCCAAAGGTTGTTTCTTTTTACATTCTGAAGTCTGTTTCGTTATACTAAGACTTTTGCACCCATACAAGTCAGGGAATGAGCACCCCCTACTGGCCAGATTAAAACTAGCTCCAGCAGCAAGCTAGCTGTTCACAACGGCCTACCAGCCATCAGAATGTGCTACAGCTTCAAAAATAAAACAAAGTCAAATTCGAAATTGAGATGGGGAATTCAAGACAACAGAATGTCAGGAGGCCAGTTTAATGCCACGTCTGAAGGATGCTCCTTTTCACAGTCTAAAGTGCGCGTCATTACACTAGGATTTTTGCACCCATTAAAGCCAGGGAATGATCACCCCCTGCTGGCTTGACTAAAACTACATTTACATTTACATTTAGTCATTTAGCAGACGCTTACAAAAGCGACTTACAAATGAGGACAATAAAAGCAGTCAAAACTAACAAAAGAGCAACAATATATAAGTGCAAATGACAAGTCTCGGTTAGCCTAACGCAGTGAGTTTAGAGACTTCTGCCTCAGAGAGTGGAGAGAAGGAAAACTAGCTGCAGCAGCAAGCTTCATTTTCACAAATGGTCTCCCGCCAGTGTACCGACCAGGCTCTGGCCTGCTTAGCTTTAGTGAGGAACCAGACTCTGCGTACTGCATGCAACAGCTGCATTCGTAGTCTGCGCTTTAATGAAGCTGCTCTAATAGATGGGTAGCGCATCCTGACAAGCTCAATACGGCCATCAGGATGCGCTATCAGCCTAAACAATGAGGTCAAATCCATGATTAAGGTGGGGAATTAATGACAAGAGAATGTCAGGAGGCCAGTTTAATGCCTCATCTGAACGAAGCTCCTTTTTACATGTGAAAGGACCAGGCTCTGGTCTGCTTAGCTTTAGTGAGGTGAGGAATAATATAAAAATTGTCATATTCACTCAGTATTACTTGATCTAATTCACAAATATCTAAATTACAGTTAAGTAGAAATTAATTGTACTCAGGTGTTTTAGGCACTAAAACAGTCCAGTACATTTTATAGTCAAACACATTTTTATATTGAAATAATGAAGATTTCTGTGCCACCCCAGACTGGTTGCTGGCCCCTCCCTGGCCACCCCTATGAAAACATCCTGGCTCCACCACTGGCCATTGCATTCATAAGCTCAACAGTATAGTGTGTGACTGGCTACAATGTGCAGCACTGTAAGAGGCGCCTGTCTCTAGCTCAGCACCAGCGAATGCAGATTTGAATTTAGCAGCTGATGCTGTGCCGCACTGCACGTTCTAATCACGCCGGTGTGATTGTATGAAATATAAAAAATGTATTTGTAATATAATTTTTTTTGTCTTTTGGAAGCTGCATTCAAAATCCACTTAGCTCAAAAATCTGAGGGGGCACGTGCCCCCTTGGTTTGAATGGGCACGATGCCTCTGATCCCAATGGAACAAGTTAAGGTAGCCTATCATTTAATATAGAGAAAAAAAGGACCTGCACATAACATTCTAAATCACCATCCAACAGAAAATAAAGATGAGCATTGTTGACTAAAGTAAATTGGTTATTGTTCTTATTATTTACTGTGCAGTTGATATAATGTTTCCTACTTTTACACAGCAGATGAAATATTTCATTTTAAATATACTCTTGTATAATAACAACACAACATTGAAAAATTATATAAATCACATAAAATAGGGGAGAAATAGGTCTAAATAGGGGAGATATCTTGGAAAATATCCATCTGGTTCTATAAAATAACTGCTATGCTCCAGGTCTAGGCTAAACCACACTATGGAATTAGATTGACCTGTATTCACGTGCATTGTAAAAAATGATTGCTGTAATTAGTCATCATCACAACTTAAAATTCAAAAGTAGAATAAGTAATAATGTGTTGTTTTAATTTAAATGTTCGTGCTTGACTTATATTTAAAGCTGCAGTCCGTAACTTTTTTTTTGTTAAAAATGATCCGAAATCAATATTTGTGCAAGTACATAATCAGCCAGTGTTCAAAACTATAGCCTTACTTTAGCCCGATTCACAACGGTTAGCTTATAATAATGTTTTCTCATTTGAGTGGTACGGGTAGGTTTTCGCAGGAAATTCGAGCATGGCACTGAGTCATTACGTCACTTCTGTAAACATAAAGAAGTTGTCCCGGCTACTAGGCTATCGCATCTGAGGATCCTGCAGGTGGCCGATCGTTTATAGCCTTTTCTCACAGCAGCCAGAATAATTGA
>NW_015549707.1:506317-506569 GCF_001515605.1 Sinocyclocheilus anshuiensis
TGCGGATCGTTTATAACCTTTTCTCACAGCAGCTGGAATAATTAAATGTATCATTTTGATGGCGGATTGTAATCCAGAAAGGATTATGTGTTTATGAAACACGTGAATGAAATTAAATTATTTTCCAGTTATAAATGTGCATCTGATTACAGAGCCTGGGATTACAAAGATTTGTATTGGAAAGAAAACCAGTTGGAAGGGAGCATAATTTGCTTTTTGGGTTAAAATAATTTCTTAATATGAAATTCGAAG
>NW_015549707.1:507010-538087 GCF_001515605.1 Sinocyclocheilus anshuiensis
GTGCGGTGACTGACTGCCACACATACTCTTCAGAACATTAGATTCATCCGCGCTGGAGCACAACCCACGCAAATAGATAATTCCGCACACAGCTGCAATTCCAGGTTTTCAAACAGAGATGGCGACAAAGAGGCAAAACTTACGGACTGCAGCTTTAACTTTAGTTTAGTTTAGTTAAAGGTAGGGTAGGCGATTTCGGAGAACCTAGCAATAGCAAGTTATGCCGAGTTCACACTGCACGATATTAGCCCGATTTTTCACTCGCCGCTATTGTGAAGTCATGCAGTGTGAAACCCCCTGTCGCCGATCCATCGTGCAATGTGAACACAGCAGCAACTGAATGCTGCCCCAGATAGTCACGCAGTGTGAAAACAATGGCTATCCGACGAGTTTGAAAATCGTGCAGTGTGAACTCGGCATTAGCTTTGACAGCATAAGATCCCACCCTCCCTGCAAATCACTCTCCAAAGACACGCCTCTTCTAAAACACATGAATGCGCACAGCGACACAATGAGAGACAGCATTTGTGAAAGGTTGAATGCAACAATGTCACATTACCTCATCTCATTCACCGGTGAGAAAACATTACAGTACAAAGCATATAATTTTACAATAATAACGGCCTCTATTCTGGCTAAGTCTGCAATAGCGTAATGAAACGCGCTGATGACGCATCATGTCTGCGCAAACAGGGTTGATAGGCAGGTGGGACAGCCAATCGTAGCCCTTGGCCCGAAGAGATATGATTGGACGATCATTTTATGGTCCTACGCCATTGACTGAACATATAAATACGTATATTTAGACCACTTAACTTAGCGATTGCTATCAAGACTTTCAGTCAGCATAACCAAATAATTTTTTTAACCAAATCATTTATCCTGCCTTTGCATTGTCCAGTTTTCTCTCAGAAAGATGATCTGAGTTACTATTGTAATTCTCGATGCAGCATGAATAACATACAATGGTAACATTTTTCACAATCATGACACTTAAAGCAGCACTATGTAACTTTCGGCACTCTAGCGGTTAATAAACAGAACTGCACACATCCCGCGGAAGAACATTCCAACCGGAGCTACTTCTCTAAGTTTATGTCTATGGCGATTCACGCAGGTATGTGTTACTCCGCAGCGGTGACGACCCGACCAGGCTACAATAGTCCAAATATAAGTACTTATTATAAGTGTACCGTAGTGATTCGGAATAAGACAAAAACGCGGTTTGGACGATGAATTCATGATGTACTCGCTCATTATATACATTTTGCACATTTTGAACAGAGAAAAAGTTACATAATGCTGCTTTAAGAAAACAGGAACAGAAAATGTCTATAAACAGTAGTATTTTACTGTCATAGAGCTTGCAAGGAGATGGAAATCTTGTGACTAATTGTTTATTGCCTTGCTTTGCTTAGACTGATCACATTTCAATGTGTAACATGAGACACATACTGCTACTTTGGAAGCCACCCATGTTGCAACCCAAATAGTAGTTCGTATGAATATTTTGCAAGAACTAACCAGAGTTGTCACCATCTTATACCGCTGTATTGTTGCAATAAGCATCGCACAGTCTAAGAACTAACTGCATGCCTGCCATCTGACATCACTACTGACCAATTTACCCAAGCTATATCCAATAGTGAGGTCAGGGCTTAATTTTAAATTGAGGCAATATTTATGAGAAGACATGAGTCTAACAGTATACAAATCCACAGCTCAAACATACCAGCAGTTCTAAGACTTAAGTGGGTAATGGGGTGTTCTCGACTGATTCTGTTTCTTTTTGATATCCAGATATGACTTGAGACACTCCTATAATGCAAGGGATTTTTATTATTAGGCAGGTAACATGATTTGATGTATGTCCAGCATGCAACCTACGAAAACTCATCTCAACATTATCACAATGTATAACTGTTTAAAACAATTTTTTAAATTAAAAAGATCCTTTACAATACCTAATGAATGTCTTAAACAGCTAACCTGAGTGACATCTGAGACTTGGTATATGTAGGTAAGCAGTGTGTGCTGATAAGTAAAGCTTGAAGAGGTGGTTTATGTGGATCATATTCATAACGATATGGTAATAATATTTTATTTACCACCTTACTATTTCTCAGGGTTTTATATATTTTGTACTGATAGAAGCATAACATCCTGTAAATCTATGAGATTATGAAAGAAAAAAATTCAACAGAACTCGGTGGGTGTGTATGTAGGGAGGTTATGAAATAGGTTATAAATAAGTGTGTAAATGTGAAAGTAGTGATCTCTGTAGAAGGCGTCTAAACGCAATACTAGTGTGTCGGTGCTATGCAGAACCACAGCGACTCCAGTTTAAACTCCACCAGCCTGACTACAGCTAACCTGGTCAGCAGTGGCCTGATGGGTCTTTGCTTCATGATTGGAGTTCCTGGTAATATTGCAGTAATTCTTTTCATACTTCTTCGTTTCAAAAAGGACAATTTCACCGTTCATCTGATGCTGAATCTGGCAACTGCAGACATCTTGTGTTTGATAACCCTGCCTGTGTGGATCTACAGTGAACTAGAGAACATTGACCAAGTAACCTGCAAGTTCTTCACAGCACTCGTCTACTGCAGCGCATACTCAAGTGTGATAACAGTAACTCTGCTGAGTGTGTATCGTTGTTTACGGATTCGACATCCACAGTTGTGGTCCAGAATGAGCAAGAGAAGAGAGAGAGCGCTGCTGATCAGCGGTTGGGCTCTGGCACTGCTTTTCTCTTGTCCTGGTGTACTTACACAAGAGATCGTTCAAGTTGAATCCAAAATGGAGTGTGAAAGAATCCTGGAATCAGAAGCCATACTTATTGTTGCTCTACTGGAGTCACTGCTTGGATTTTTTCTTCCTTTCACAATCATGTTGACTTCATATTATTGCTTATACAAAACAGCCACACAGGGAGCATTCAGACACAGACACAGACCGACTAAACTTGTCACACGGATTGTCATAGTTTTCTTAATTTTTTGGGCTCCTCACCAAATAATAAAATTAGAGGAAATTTGTGCAGCATTTTTAGGCTCAGAGCCAGTTCTATCTTTAATCGGTGACATTGCTGGAATTCTTACATTCATCAACAGTTGTGTGAATCCATTCCTCTATGCGTTTTCCTCAAAGAGTTTACATAAACGCAAACAGCCAGTGGAACCTGGGGTAACTAAAGGCTCACAACATTTTGAGAGGGATCATTCCATAGCTGTGAGCAGCTCACTATTAAAGCCTAACACCTTGGACTAAAGAATTATGACATATCAAAATATGCAGTAGAAACTGGACAATGATAGAAGCACCTTTTAAAAATGCATTTGGATGAATTTCAGATAACTAAATATGTAGCACTTTTGAAAGATAATTTGATGAGTTAATTACTTTAATGTATCTCTGATGCAGTGAGAAGAGATCCAGGCAAAGTCTGTCTGTAAAATTATATTTTATTAAAATCAATGATTACAGATGTAAAATATGAAAATTAAAAATGGACAATATCCAAACTGAATATATTCTGCTGAAATTCTAAGAGAATAGACTAAAATCTGAGTATAGTAATCTTCAAGAGCTAAAGAGATGAAGATCTTCAAAGCATGCAATAAGAGAAAAAGGTAAAGAAGCCAATGTTATGAGCAATATACAGTATAGACTAGAGACTTACATCCTCTTACAGCATCATGGAATGTTTATGTCTGATTGATAAAATGTCAAATGTATTTCATTATCTACGTGTTGTCAAATATTCCCCTTACCTAAGGTGAATTTAGTTCAGGACTAGGTCATCTACTAGGTAGAAGTAAGATACAAATGGAGACATGGGTTGCAGTTTTACATCTTTCTAGCAGAAACAACAGAGTTAAGCAATCCTCTTGCAAATACCAACTCTTGGGAAATAACTTCTAGTATCAAAATAAATAAATTAGCAAACATCCTTGCATATAAATACTTTTGCAGAGAGTAAGTTTCCAACATCCTGGTCAAATATTCCCCCTACCTAAGGTGAATTTAGTTCAGGACTAGGTCATCTACTAGGTAGAAGTAAGATATAAATGGAGACATGGGTTGCAGTTTTACATCTTTCTAGCAGAAACAACAGAGTTAAGCAATCCTCTTGCAAATACCAACTCTTGGGAAATAACTTCTAGTATCAAAATAAATAAATTAGCAAACATCCTTGCATATAAATACTTTTGCAGAGAGTAAGTTTCCAACATCCTGTCCAAACATCACTTAAGCATAACAAAATGTACCTATATGTCAATTGAAGGAAATATACTACATCAATGGAATATGTGTACACCTAGAATTATGAATATAAATGCATAATACTCACTGAGTAACTGAGTATATGAGTAACATTATACAGTAATATGAATATAATGTAATAAAACCATAAAAGAATAAATCATAATGAATATACTGTATGAATGAATATGAAAAATAAGAAAACATAACCATATTGGAAATTCTGATACACCAATCCCTAATTGCATCTAATCACCACTGTAATGCAAAATCGATTATCTTTATGAATTACATTATCAATTTGAACTGCAGTGCATAAATGAAAGTAATGTTTAGATGCAAGCTATTTTTGTTATTCATCAATCATTTTGTCACCTTTTAAGTATTATAATTTTAAGATGCTTCTTTATTTTAAAATGCATTGTTTTGTGATTTGATGTATCAGTCATTAAGCACTTGTTGTGTGAACTGTTTTTAAGGACTGAAAGGGCTGTATAGGTATTTGCTGCTAGCATTTAGTACTGTACAAGCTAATGACAGTACAGTAGCTTGCTCTTCTGTATGCCATGTGTGCAATAATGTTGAAAAAAGTACCTATTAATTATCTATTATTATAAAGAACACTATTTTAAAAAACAGCTGAGCTGTTGTCATGAGTACAACAGTATCAGCTGAGTTGCTGTTTCTGTGTGTTTTTATACTTTGTTCCTGTTTCCAATCAGACCACATTTCTCAGAACACAGTGAATAAGACTGATATGGTTTGAGATTATTAATAAAAGCCTTTACATTCTTTGAAAAACCGTTTTGTTTTTTTATTCCCAGTTCTCTGAAACTCTTCCTCCTACCTTTTGTCAGAAGTCTCTGAAATCTAAATGGACAACAGCCAGAAAGCATGGGGAATAGTTTATAAAATAAAAATCCATATGAAAACCATCTCCTGAGAATAGAAACATATCTGAGAAGGGTTTTGGGAATTGCATAGCTGCGTAGTTGTAATCGAAGTGATTTCCACAGCAAATGCAAATTGATTTTTAGGTCAAATTAAAGACATGAAATCATCGTATTAGAATGATTTCTGAGGGGGTCATGTGACATGGTAGACTGGAGTAATGACTCCTGAAAAATTAGCTTTGCCATCAGGAATAAATTACTCATTTTAAAATAAATTCAAATAGGAAAGTATTTCATAAGTATTCCATATTTCACAATATTACTGTTTTGAACGCTAGAGTATGGCACTTTCAGACATAGAGTAAATATCATTAATAACCATGCAATTTCCATCAGATACTTAAGAGCTGTTATTGCCAGCTCAATGCATGTCAATGTGATGCAAAGATTAAGAATTACAATGTGTCCTTTTCACTCATATCACCTACCCAAAGGTGACCCTCATGTGGACTAATAGGAGACAACTGAAGACGGACCGGTCAGACCGCACTCAGCTGCACACACACAGTGACTTTAAGGGGCCTGTTAACTTTTATGAGGGTTTTAAAACCGTTTTATTGCTTTTCTCAAGTGGATGGCTTGATTTATAATATGACCGTGCAGAAGTGTACATTCATTTGGATAGGTACTGTACAAAAAAAAAAAAAATGCAGCAAGACTAAAGGAAGGGCATTACATTCTTCAAAAGTGCCAACCTTCTTATAGATGGAGACATTTTTTAAATGGTCTGCCGAAATCAGCAAAACAAGCTTCCCATATTTGCATATGATAGATTTTGGCTTAAGAACTTGTAATTTAGCCCTTAAACACCAGTGTGCAATCTTGTTTCCATCCATTCAAAGCTTCTATTAGGCCTCAGGGGCAGATACAGATTCTTCAGTCTCTCAGTCTGGTCTCTGTGTTCAATATATTGTGAGTTTGGGACTCATTCCTCTGCTGAGACCTCTGATCGCTCTGACAAACACTAAGCGGAGGCTGATGGCAGTGGACGGCATGATAAATAAGGATCTTGGTCCAAACACCCACTCACTCGGATAAACAAGATTTCTGCTTAGCTTTTTCTCTGGGATGTACCCTAATAACTATCTATCACATCTTTTATGTTTCTGTCAAAAGGTTTGAGGTTTTCAATGCAGTTGACCGAGAGAAAAGGGCAGAAAATTGCAATTAAGTTAAAACAAGGACTGTTTATTTTTCAATATATATTTTTCTTCAATACTAATGGACTGAACATACTGTTTAAGAACATGGTGAAAACATGAAAACATTTTTCATACCATTCAAACATACATAAAGGCAAGTGATACATTATACATTAACTAGTAGTCAAAAGCTCTGAAGTAAACTGACAAAAGGTTCAAAATGAAAAACAAACTACATTAAGTGAAGATCAACTTGCACACTACATAACAATCAATGCTTGCAAAATAAAAACACTTGCAAAACAGCTTCTAGCTTCGCATTTAAGTTCATAACCGACAAAACTACAACACTCTATTCGACCACATCCTGAAATAATGACATGCAGTTAGTTCAGTACCTTACTGGATGATGTTAGGGGATTTTGACCTTAAATTAATCATTTAAAATGAGGCATGTGGTTCAAGTTTAATGGTTCTTGCTCAGTAAGCTGTGGTAGGTAAACTGTTTTTTTTTTAAATAGCTGCAAATGTGAGCAAGGTCCTGAAAGAATTTTTTTTTTTTATTTATATGCTATATAATATATTCCAGACAAAAACAATCCTATGTTAGCATGACTGGGCTTGTATGGCAGTCTAAGTAAGGTTGACAGGAGTGTGTGGTGCGTTAGCTGACAGAACACGGGTCATCTTTACTGGGCTTCACCTCTCCCTGCAGCAGCTGGATCATTACTGCCTTGGTGAGGTAACTGGACGTGCCTCGTTTCCCCAGGGCTGGTGTGTTGTAGAAGGCCTCCATGTTGTCCTGTGGATTATATTTACCTTAGTAACATCACCACAGAATGCTAATGCAAGCACACATGGTATTCAAATTCATACTGGCTGCTGTGCTTTAAAATAGATCAAATATTAGGACTCTCAATCTTTTAATTGCTTGATATGCTGGTTAATGAAATGCGCATATGAAAATTTATTGTGAAAAGCCACCAAATGAAGATAATTCAAAGACATTACATAATTGTTGGAAGGTGAAAAGCAGTGAATAGTCATTATAAAAAAAGTGTATTTAATCAATATATTGTTTGTTTTATAAAAAAAAAAAAAAACAGTACTGTTCAAAATAAGTTTTTTTTTCTTTTTTAAAGAAATTGATACTTTTATTTTGCAAGGATGCAGTAAATTGATCAAAAAACAGTAAAGGAATTTATAATGTTACAAAAGATTTCAAATAAATGCTGTTCTTTTGAACTTTCTATTCACCAAAAAAAAAAAATAATTAAAAAAAATCGCATACTGTTTTCAAATCAGCATATTGGAAATTATTTCTGAATGATCACGCGATGCTAAAGACTGGAGTAATGGCTGCTGAAAATTCGGCTTTGCCATCACAGTAATAAATTACATGTTAAAATTTGAAACTTTTTTTTTTAATATTTCACGCTATTACTGTTTTAATAGTATTTTGTTCAAATAAATGCAGCCTTGTTGACCGCAAGTGTTTTTAAAAACATTTAGGAATTTTATTTAACCCAAACTTTTGAATAGTAGTGTAGATTGATCCAAGCATTTGATAACATTAACTGAACTTAATTAAATCTGCCCTCACCTGTTTCTCAGATCCATCCAGTCTGCTGCGGTCTTTCTGAAAGTCAGCAAAGGTATCCTTAACTAAGCGGTCCAAATCCACAGCCTCCTGAAACTCCAACTCTGGGTTTCTTTCCAGCACAATTGACACCACCATCAACAGCTGCATTCAGGTCATCAAAGACACAAACACAAACAACAGGTAAATGATATGTCCGATTAGTGTTATAAAACATGTTAAAGCTGTGGCAGGGACAAATTGTGCCTCACCTCCACAATGATCTGCCTGTACTCAGGCAAAACAATGTTCTTCAATGTGTCTTCCACCAACAGAGAAAAATTCATTTCATACATGGTCATATCTGATAGAGTAGGTTGCTGCAAAAAAGTGAAAGATTGAAGTGGTCATCTCAAAATGCAGATATTCTGAACACATTTAAAATGATCCTTTAATGATGCAATTATTTATCATCTATTCAACTATGCTTAAGACTTCCAAAAAATGTTTAAATGTTACCTGAGGGAGATGTTTTCCTCCAACCGTGATGCCATTATGTGTTCTCTCCAGGATTTGCCAAACACGGTCATAGAAGCCAAGAGGAGTGTGGTTGAGGGAGCCATCGATCTGACGTCTATTGAGCCATGATCTATAGAAGTACCGAAGATTAAAATGAATCCTCAAAACCACTGCAATGGAGAAATCCTTGAACGCTAGCTCTGGAGCAGGATTCTTTTGGGAAAAATGTTCTTTTTCTTTTTCAAAATTTGAGGTCAGTATGATTTTTTTAATGCTCAACGAGGCTGCAATTATTTGATCAAAAATACAGTAAAAACAGTAATATAGTGAGATATTACAATTTGAAATAATTTTTTAAAATATACATTTTAAATTGTATTGTATAGATAGCCTGACAATGTGAATGTGTTACAACTGCATTATCAGAAGACCATATTCTTTTACTTGATAATTAACCTCGGCTGCCCAATTGAAAACTAGGAATAATCAAATGATGATAAACTGTATGCTACTATTGCAATTGGACACAGCAGATAATTCAGTCTTGGCAGGTATCTACACTAACACACAGTTGGCGGGCATCCTGCACCTGCCAGTCTGTTGAGGTTGGAGGACATCCAGCAGGAGCTGTTTGACATCACTAGGGGACATCTGGTAGATGTCCTGAGGTGGCATGTCCCCAGCACGAATCTTCAACTCATGCTTCATGGCTTGAACAATCCATCTGATTGAAAAATAGACACCACAAATAAAGATTGTTGAAGGTAGCCCATGTAAATAATTGACAGAAATGATCTATAGCAAAATATATGATTATTTAATGACATGAGCATGTATTATTATTTAGGCTCATGCTGTGAAATGCTTGACGGCGCACCCCAAACGGATCTTCAGCATGCCACTGAACAGCTCTGGGTTGTTGCAGATCATCCAGCCAATGTGGATGACGAGCTCCTGCTGCAGCACGGCCTCTCGCTCGCCATGGGGGCTGCACTTGCTGTATATGATGTCTTTAATGACCCCTGGAGACAGGGGGTTAGAGATCACGATCTCCTCATGCCCAAACAGGCCGAGAGTCACCTGGTAAAACAGAACTGTCGTCAGTATGTATCATGATGAATGATTTCTCAGACATGCATTTTTAGTTGTTTCTTTTTCTCTGAATGGGTTTTCATGTACTCAAACCAAGATTATTCACTTTAAAATGTATAAATCCAACCTGGTCTCATGGAAAAATGTAACTGTTTCATGATTTTGTATGAATTTGTACAATGTGATTTGGTAAATGATTTGGGTACTTTGTGATTGTCAAATGTTAGTGGAAAAAAGTCACCACAAGACCACGTGTTACCTGAAAAAAATATGATGGCCCAGAAAAGCGACGTTACGTCTTGTAAAACATCTAGTATGATTTGTTAGCAGATGCCAGTTTGTTAAATGTGTTGGTTTACACACAAAGAAAAGTGTAAGCTTTTAGTAAGTCCAAGAATAAAATGATTAATTACCTTAGCATGTTAAATTTGATTTACAGAAATTTTGTGCTGCTTTCTAACAGTTTGGACTTGAATAAAGAGAGAAAACTTGCACTTAACCTTTTCACAGGCATTTTGTTTTCATAGTTAGACAGATATCGTGATGTATCATTATAGAATTGTCTAGCAATATATCGATTACCGCAGAATCGCTGCATCGCGATATTATCGTATCGTATATAGTATATAGACTCTATAATTCTGCATGCAGGTCAGCTAAGACTGCTCTTGTATGCAAGGAATGACCCATTTTCAAACCAAAACGTACCCATTTATCTTACCCACAACATTAGGCCCCTAGGATGTAATTTATATGCAGATTCACTGCTAGTGCGCTACTCTGATGAATCATTTCACAACCACCAGGGGCTAAAGAGGCCTATGTTGGGAAACTATGGCAGTTCATTAAACAAATACTCCACACCACACGTAATGTTTGTCTCAACACAAAGCAAATAAAAGGTAAATGTACAATGATGTTAAATGTAATACACGAACCAATGGGATGGCTGCAGGAGTTCTGGGTAAAAGCGATTTTGCTGCAGAATGATTGGTTAAGCGTCAAATGAAATGGCAGCAGGTTAGCTTTGGCAGTGGTGACTAATGCAATTAGATACTATCATGTTGCATAATAGGAAGAGGAGTCCATCATGACTGAAACATACATTTTAAGGCTAATTTTAGCCTACTTATAGTCAGTGAACATTAAAAAGTTTGTGGGAAATCCCGGATTGAAATTTTTATTTTTGACTTCAGATGCTGTTCATAACAATTATTTAGGCCCCTGTTCCTGTTTTCCACTTACCTGCTTGCCATGCACTAAAACGCTAGTAATACTCGGTGCAAGGCTGTCCACTAGTTTAGTTAAGAGACTGGCAGCAAGGCGCACAATGGACCTGGTGAACACAACACAGTACAACAGAGATATTCTCACTCATTCAATGGAGCCAAACATAAATGGGGCTGCACTATAGCCTATTACAAAATATAGTTTATTCCTAAAATATACACTACTGTCCAAAAGTTTGGGGTCAGTAAGATTATTTTAAATAAACTGATACTTTTATTCTGCAAGGACACATTCAATTGATCAAACGTGACAGCAAAGACATTTATAATGTTACAAAAGATTTCCATTTCAAGTCCATATGAACTTTCTATTCAACAAAGAATGCTGAAAAATGTATCATAGTTTCCACAAAAAATATTAAGCAGCAACGATTTGCAACATAAGAAATCTTTCTTGAGCACCAAATCAGCATATTAGAATAATTCCTGAAGGATCATGTGACACTGAAGACTTTAGTAATGCCTGCAAAAATTCAGCTTTTTGATCACAGTATTAAAATACATTTTAAAATATATAAAAAATAACAATTACTGCTGTTACTGTATTTTTTGATCAAATAAATGCAGACTTGGTGAGAATAAAAGACTTCAAGAACATTAAATCATCTTAACTTAATCTAAAGTTTTGAACTCAACTGTAAGACTTGCTGCCTCATACGCAATGACAAATTATGTAGCTGGGGGTCAAAGGTAAATCATTTCACATATACTGTATCACCAAAAAGGCTTGTTACAAGAACTTTGTGAACCCCGCCAAACTTCTTTGAACTTTCGATTTTTTTAAATCTAATTGTAATGCAGCATGATGCTCATTTGAATAAATGAGATGTTGTTATATATTCTAAGATTTTGACCCCCTGTAGCATTTAAATCCTCATTAATATTTCAAGCTGGGCCCTCTGGGATTAAAACGATCAGGAGAGCGCAGCATCTCAAAATGACAAAGTGGCACTGGGCATTCAGACCCTGCTGTTCTTGCTCCTGGACTACACTTTATAATACGTTATACTTGCTACACTTTTGTAATTTACATGACCATTCATTTGTTTATTTATTTGGCAAGTGCTTTCATCCAAAGTCATCTTACAGTGTATTCAGGGTATAAGTTTTATAAGTAGGTGCATTCCCTGGAAATTGAATCCATGACTTTAACGTAATTTGAGCTATAAATTTTAATGTTCACCAATTTCATGTTTAGCTGATGGATTCCTTTGAGGAATTAATATCAATAGGTGTTATGGACAGGTTATACTGTCACAGACATAATGGGATTTAGCTCACAAACAAACTGCAAATTAAACACTGTTACAGTGATAACCTCAGCTATGAGACATCAATTTGTGCTATGAAGGATACAAAATAGCTTGCCTCCAAAAAAAAAAAATTACCATATGCGCAAAATGACAATTATAAAAGGAAAAGACAAACAAGTAATGAGCTGCATGGTTTCTCTGTGCATGATCACAACAACTTGAGTGAGCGGATGTAAAGAAAAACAACAAAGGATGAGTGCTGCGTGCTCATGAGTTCACACATCCGTCGGCACAGAGTCAACAGTTACACCACACATGCAGAGGTTGTGTGCCCCAATGGCCAATTACCTGCTTGCCATGGACCAACATAGTGGTTATATGGGGAGCTATAGAACCGGCAAACTTCTGGATAATGGCCGCAGCACTACGCACCGCCAGCCTACATGAGGTTTGCGAGTTTAAAAATATATATATGCGCATAGTGTGTTCAGTTGCATATAACATTAGACATATACAAAGAAGATGTATAAACAAAAATAGCCATAAATATATCAAGAGTATCTTACTTTTAACCCAGAAATGAGGAAATAAGTGCAACTCTAAATGTTTCTGGAGAGCGTGTTGAAAAGAGGAAACTCTTACCAAAGCTTCCTGCTGCCAGCTCCTCTGTAGATTCTCTCCAAGTCATCTTTAAGATTCTCTGAACACAAAGGAGGGTTAAGAATGGCACGTTAACCATAAAAACACATATTTTCAGACAACATCCCTGGAGCATTTAGGCCCAAAGACATGTGGAAGCTCCAGATTGTGACATAAAATCACATATAAGCATATATTTAATCGCTCCACGCTTGTTCAATAGGTCCGTTTAAGAGTGTGAACCATCTTGAGCTACGAGATAAATTGTAACTACGGGAATTAAGACCGTGACAAGGGTGTGAGCTAGCATTGCCACCCCACTTGCTTAGCCATGAAGGCACTAAATGGATTACAGCTGTGGACATTTCATTCAGATGAGCTTTAAAAGCAGCCATGCGGTAAGACGTGTCCTGTGGCTCTTTAAAAAGCCCATCATTTTAATTTTGCTGAAATACTTCAGCCTTACACATTTAATCATGAAAATACTAGGGAAAAACTGCTATTGAAATCAAGAGAAATCACATACCGTTTCTATCGAAGAAGTCAGGGCCTTCTTTTTTGAGGAGAATACTGGCCAGCTGGGCTTGACTGGCCAGACAGTCACAGTCCTGATAACAGAATATGAGTTACATAAGAGCACCTATATGAAACTCATAATCACACATGGGCAGGATAGTGAGGCTCACATTGAATTTCTGTAGAATCTCAAATGTGGATTTATGGAGCCATTCCTCAATGTTGATCTCGGGCTGCTGCTCCAGGTCAGAGGCGTTCGGCGTGCTGGTTTGACGTTTCACTTTGGAGTGCTTGGGCAATTCCAGCTCCTCGAAGCTCTTAAACTCTGGGATCCTACAGAAAGAACATAAAGGAAGTATTGAGGCAATAGGAAATGGAAGATGAACCTGAGGCATGCATTAAAGACCATAAGGGTAATTGCTTTCTATTGCCTCAATAAGTGAATCATATTGAACATAAAGGTGGAGAGGAAAATAAATGGTGTAAATGGAGGTTAATTCTTACTCAGCTTCATTGACACGAAGGAAATCCAATTGTTCCACCACAGCGCCTGATATCAGGGTCTATAGAGTTTCCACAAAGAATGTTACAATGTTACACAGGCGTTCAGACAAGACATGCAATGATACATGAAATATGTCCTAAATGACTGTTAATCAACATGCTAAGCAACTACAGTGCCGTAAAAGAGTATTTTCCCCTGTTGTGATATTCTTTATTATACTCTCTATGGCTATATAAATGAAATATTTCACAAAGGGAACCAAGTGGAAACAGTGCATATGTATTATGATTTAAATATTATGAGCCTGCTTATCTCTGTCAAAGTCTTTTGGCAGAATCTCTGTCAAGGTCTTGTCTCTATCAAATTCCAGAAGTCTGGTCTTTGACTAGGTCTCTCCAAAATCTTTATTTTATTTCTTTCTAGCCATTCAGATATAATCTTAATCATTGTTTTGCTGCATCACCCAATTACACTTAAAGTCAGCACGAAATGTAAAGTCACACTATCTATTTTCTAAATGCCATCATTAACACTCTAATCAAATGTTATTGAAATTACTGAGAAATAGAGAAAAAAATTGACCTTGTAATTTACGTCATAACTCAGTATCCCAGGGAAATGACACTTCTCTCTGGTGATGTATGCCAGAAGTCTCCAATAATTTCATCTGATATCTGGTCTGAATGCAAGCTCACATTCAGAACAGCCTCCATCCAATCAACAACAAACAACAAACGGAACCAAGACCTCACCTTTCACTATTTTCCTTTTGATACTCCATTTCACTCAGGTGTACATCACAACATGAAAAAAAATGTTACAATTGGTTACATCGTGACTTTAAGCTTCAGCTTGGTTGGACATTCTCCTTAATAACTGTCTATTACGCGCATATAGCAGAACTGGTGTTTTTTTCAATAATAACAGTTAATCCAGGTCCCAAGGCAATCTCTAATACAATCATGCTGCCACCACTATATTTTATTGTACAGGCACAGTCTGCGATGCTTTCACTGTTTTCTGATATCTTTTGAAACTTCTGCATGAGGTGCTATGCCCTTGAAATTTTGACAGGTTGACCAACTCTGTGAACATTTACCAAAACTCAGGGTCTAATGGCTCACATTGTGTTCAATGGAGTCTATGAACCTTAGAAATGAGTTTGTAACTCTTTTCAGACTTATATAGCTCAATATTTCCACTGTCTACCTGTAGACATTTTGAGGTGACTTCACTATAATTGAATGGCTCAATATATTGTACACTACCATTCAAAAATTTGGACTCGCATGCATTAAATTGATCAAAAGTGACAGTAAAGACATTTATAATGTCTTCTCTTTCAAATAAATGCTTTTGAACTTTGTTGATACAAAAAATTGATCCAAAAGCTGTTTTCAACATTGATATAATAATAAAAAATATATGTTTCTTAAGCACCAAAACAGCATATCAAAATGATTTCTGAAGGATCATGTGACACTGAAGACTGGAGTAATGGCTGCTGAAAATTAAGGTTATTTCAAAATAGGAATACATTACATTTTAAAATGTAAAGATTTCTAAAAAGATTTCTTTCAAAACACATAAAAAAAAATTCGGACCAAAAACCTTTAAATTGTAGTGTATACGCCAACTCAACAGGAATAGTTGTAGTAAAGTCTGCTTGTGTTCAGTCGTATAAATGTAATTGCCAACTAAGATTTTATTGACTGTTTCAAGCCTAAATAGTCAATATGCCTTAGGCAATATACTTCTTTAAATTAATTATTTAAATAATAATTTCAAAACCATGCTTTGTGATTTCCCAGATTTCCCTTTTAATTAAACTATTCGGAGAACTATAAATACATCTTTTAATAATGCTTTCTTTCATTTTTAATAATACTTTAGTTTCATTTTTACGAGGGAAATGCTGATTTTAGAAGTCAAAAATACTTGTATATACAGTCAAATAATTTATTGCAAAGAGCAGCACACCTGAAGTCTGTCCACGTGAACTTTGACTCCTCCAATGTTTCCCTTCTTAAAAGACGCCAGCATGTCCAGGATGGGGTTGAAGCGGCTTCCCCTAGGAGGCAAGAGATGACATTACTGAACCTTTCATAAACAAAACCAGGATCTGGCTGATCCTGGAGAGACTCTTACTTAATGTTGTCCTCTCTGATAAGGGCAAGGAAGAGAGGTCGGCCTGGCATCTTCCAGTACTGCTTAATAAACTGCAAGGCATTCTGCAAAACACATGTAAACACAAACGCGTTAATACAGTGCAGATTGCAGAAGAGGGCCGACACTGATGATTTATGGGGAACGTTTCTGTCCATTGCCCATTTTCTGCCCTAAATTTGATTCTTTCTTTATATAGAAAGATAGACAAAGTATGGAACATAAAGTGAGCCCTCTTCTTACATTGTCTGAGCAACCGGTGAGGTGTGATACCACCCAACTCACCTTAATATCATCTATCAAAAGCATGACATCCTGGGACAAGTAGAAGTCGCTAAGATCGAAGACAATTGGATAGCAGACCACAGTCTTTCCAAGGATTTGATAAATCTGAGGGGGAGAGAAATGACCCATTGCGTTACCTGCAACTATATGGATGACTGGTAGATCTAAACATATACCTTTTACCTCAGACAGCATATGAAACATTCCATTCGTTCTGCACTGACAGACATAGGAACATCCCTGTAACTCTCTATGTAATTCTAGGAGAAGCTGCATACTGCCCACCACTGTCATACAGTACTTAATATAATCAATTCTCTATCAAAAACCGAGGATAATAACTCTGTCTGGAGTTCCTATTTTTATCTTCCCCAAATGTCATCGTGCTTAAAAAACAATGCTGGCAGTGAGGATCAGCAGGTTTTGGAATGGAACAATAGGCTTATAATTAATCATCTATAGTTCATATTTGTGTCTAGTTAAAGGGGTAGTTCACCCAAAAAGAAATTTTTAAAAGAAATTCTATTTTTAATACAATATTTTGACAAATCTTTATGAAAAGTCATAGTGACCATGGCTGTAAAGCTCCAAAAATGACAAAACAACCATAAAAGTACTTCACGAGTTGAGTGCTATTTTCCAAGTCTTTGAAAGCCATATAATAAGATACAGATACAGATTTAATATACAGATTTTTTTCATTAATCTACTCTGTTACCAAGATGTTAACTCAAGAACTGCTGCAACTAGATCATTTGTAAACAAATCAGTCAAGATACTGTTTGAAAAGCAAACCAACCCTTTACAAAAAATAACCATGGTTATTTTGGTTGTAGTAAAAGTGTATAGCATGGTTATAGTAAAAGTGTAGCAACCATGTTTTTTTTTGGCGTACTGATTACCATTTGTTCTGGCCTTTTCTTCAGGCCACAGAAGCATGGTAGTGGGTTTGCATTTCGTTACGCACTTCATTCCACAATGCGTTCTATCCTTGTTCTTATTTATTTGATTCGATAATTGATCAACAAAACATTGATTAAAATTAAGATCCAAATTATACAAAATGAAATTCATTCGAAAAGGGACTTTCCACAAAACAAAAAACATATGAAGTTTGTTCTCTCCATTTCTCCCGGCATATTGTCATCCAATTCATTACCATGCCCTTTATGACGTTTACAAATGACACAATTTTCTTTCATAATTAACAGATTAAACTGAAGCAAAACACAAACAAATAATATTTAAACATAAATATAAAACAAAATACATTTTCTTAAATGGCTACAACAATGATATATGGTATAACTATAGTAGCCATGGTTATATTGGTGCACAAAATGTATTTTTTTATTTATTTATTTTTTTAGAGTTGGACTAATATTTATTATCATAGCCATAGTGTTGCTCTGAGCCTCTTTTTATTATGAGGTTCAAACACTAAGAACTGTAATGAGCAGGAGCTGAAATAAATGAGAAAATGTTTGTCAGGAGAGCACACAGAACATTGTTTACCTTGCAAGTGCCAATGCAGCCAACAGGCCTCTCTGGTCTCCCACTCAAACCGAGCTTCTTATTGATAGCAAGAAAGCGGTATGCCTGGACAAATAAAGTCACACTCTTTAACAACTAGAATGCCTGTCCATTATGTGTGCAAAGGCATTATCTGAGCCGTTATAGTACAGGAACCATATGGTTTAATTAATACCGTGTATGTTTTGTTCAGTAGTTGATTCTGAAAGACTGGTTATTTCCCTGGAGAAAAGGTCAACAAAACAGTCATGACAGAATGTGTGTAGGCTTTTGTATGACTGGAACAGATTAAAGACTCTAGGTTTTGTTGGGTGGTGTGATTTTTATGGCATGAGTGAGATACCACCAGATAAAACTGTATCACATGGGGATCACCTCCTGTTACTGTGAATATTAATGTCCCCTCATACCTGGTACAACACAGTGTGTGCCACAGAAGAATCAGCATAAGCCAGACAAGCCAGTTTACCTTGCAGTTTTAAGTTGGTTCAATACCGCTGTGATATTTTTCACAAGGTCTTAGTGCCATTAATTAAGACAAAGAGATCTGAGCAATTAAGCCATTATTTGAGCATAACAATTTCACAACACCTCCTCCTGACCTCAAGGAAGCTGCTCACTTTCTAAGAATACCTAATTATTAATTTAGCATTCAGCTGATACTTTCATCTACCACAACTTGCTGTATACTTAAGAGTCTCTAGTCCCTTGGATCAACTTGGTGTTAAGTGCCTTACTCAAAGGTACAAGTGATAGTTCATAGTTCTTTTAGATTTCAAGCCCAGATTCTAAATCATTACACTTTGCTGTGTAAAATTGTAGGAATAAGCAGATTCAAACATTTTCTGAAGAAAATGTAAAAGTAGTGTGCTAGGTAGTATCACACTGGCTAATAAGACCCTATTTTGTATATACATTTTATTTTAGTTTTGTGTGTGTGTGTTGTATTGTGTATTGATCCATGCAGATACACTAACGTTCAGTGTTTTTGAAGTTTCTTATGGTAACCAAGGCTGCATTTATTTGATCAAAAATACAGTGAAAACAATAATATTGTAAATTTTACAAAACATAGTAATTGTAAACAAAATTATTTTAAAATGCAATGTTTCCTATAATAGCCAAGCTGAATTTTCAGCAGCCATTAATATTGAGTGTGACATGATCCTTCAGAAATCATTCCAATATGCTGATTATTACAATTAGTTTAAAATGATTGTGCCACTAAAATTATGGAAAGTGTGAACATGTTTTTTTTTTCAGGATTCTATGACTTTAAAATTATTTTAAGTACTGAATTTATATGAAATAGATATTTATTGTTACATTATAAATGTCTTTATTGACATCTTTGATCAATTTAAAGGAATATTTCACCCAAAGAAACTTTTGTCATCATTTACTCACTATCGTGTCATTCCAAACCTGTAAGTTTCTCAGTAAAAAAAAAGTTGAACACAAAAGAAGATATTTTGAAGAATTTTGAACCAAAATACCAGTTATTGATCCCCACTGACTTCCATAGGGAAAGAAATACTATGGATTGATTGATTGCCAGCATTCTTCAAAATATCGTATTTTATGTTCAACATAAAAAAGAAACTCATACCGGTTTGGAACAACATGAGGGTGAGAAAATGACAAAATGTTCATTTTTGGGTGAACAATCCCTTTAATTTGTTCTCGCTGAATAAAACCATCAATTTCTGTCAAAAAAAAAAAAAAGTCTTAGGGTGTATTCACACCAGGAAAGTCCGCTAGTTCACTTGCTTTGGTCCGGACCAAAGTGCGGTTCACTTTCACACGGCCCTTTTTGCAAGTGAACCAGAAATTGTAAACAAAACAACACGAGTGCTTAAGGTCATCCATTCATTGGTTCATCCATTCAACCGTACCAGAGTTCATTTGGAACCGGACCGAGACCACCTCTTCAGCTGGATCTCGGTACGGTTGTTTGGTCCGCACCCGAGTGTGATTGCTGTATTCACACCTAACCAAAAGATCCGCACCAAGGGGGAAACGAACTTGAGTTCGATTCAATCGAACCAAACAAGACAGGTGTGAATACACCCTTTATTTACCCTAAACTTTTGAACGGTAGTGTAATTGGTCCACACTGGCTGAGACTTTTAGACACTTTAATTCACTTTTTTAGACACTTTTATTCCTGTCACAGTAACAACAAGGAAATTAATAAATAGAGGTATAGTCAGTGAACAGTATCTTTAAAATCAAACACATAAACCAGTGTCACTGACCGTGACACTTGACAACCACATGACACACAACTACAACAAATACAATACCAGAGCAAAACACTGAGCAGTAAAGCAGTAATTTGCATTATTTATTCATGCCTCCCTGCCACCTTATTTCACCAATGTCCACCCACTTGGAGATTTATAGCCTCTTCACTCCTCAGGTTCACCTTTCAATCTAAATTAATGTTATTTTTGGCCATTTTATTGTCTTCCAAGTGGAAATAAGTCTGATTGCTTAGAAAAGTAATAGTGCACGTCTCCTGAAGCGTAGCAACATAAAAGGCTTCACCTTGGTTATGTGCAATAATAATTAGGCTTTGTGACGCTTTCCTCAGTAATAATACTCCAGTGCAGGGAGGACAAAGTCAGAGTGTGCTGACATCTTTACGACATTAGATGGAGCTCTATTTCTCTCTGACCTCCTGCAGTCTGACATTCTCAGAATAACACTCCAGTACAAAAGTGTACTGCACAACAGAACGTTGACATGACAGAACAAGCAGAATAAGCCCCTGCTGAGGAGAATCCAGCTCATATCCAACTGAAACAGGAAAATAGCTGCTAATTTAGACAAAATCCAGTTGTCACAACGAACATTTTTCGAGAGCGCTTCATGCTCCAGAACTCTTTTTCTCTCTGTACCTCGGAAAATTTGTGTGCAGAATAGCAATGAGGGGAAGACACAACTGAATCGAGAGTGCCCTCCCTCTAATCAGGAGCTCAATATGCCTGACACGAAACCTGCAAATGCCACGCATGTTAAGCCTGTAGCACATCAAGAGGGGCAGTGAAGCCAGTGTGCTGATGCTGAAACAAACCTCTTTAATACGCAGGATTCTGCAATAAGTACGTTCATGCTCAGCCTTGATGCTTGGATTAGAAACAGCATGTCAACCTATGAACCGCTCTCATATCTGTGCTTCTGTTTTACATGATTATTCAAAAATATCAGGTTTTGGATTTGTAAAGGATAGAGCTACATTAGGGATGCACCACTGGTCAAATAAATAATTGAATTACAATCACATCCACGATTAAGTAATCATGAAAAATGTTAATGAGAACATTCGATTTAGATCTACTACCATTGTGTAAACATTTTCTGAGCATTGTAACCATTCACAGAATTTGTTTCAATTAGTTTATCTGAAACGACAAACAGTCCTAATGAGCGAGTTTGCATAAGCAGTCTGATCCATGAATGCATTTCCATTGTTGTGGCACACGATAATGAGTGCTGAAGAAACATCACCTGAAACAACAACAACAAGCTTGTGTAGAACCACAGCGCAAGGCATCGACAGTAACTTGGAAAGATTTTAGATTTGCACGCTGCACTGCTCACCACGTAGACTGAGTAACAGCCAATATATATTGCAAGAAAGTAATTATTATAAACATTATAATCAACAAGGTGTAGAGAGTGTAAATAAGAGCGCGTAGACAGCTTCGATAATTATAATGGGAGTCCCCAGAGTCCAAAACTCTGTATGGCCTGCACAGTAAAAAGATTCACTCATTTTAGCAGCGTTCTAGTATTTCTGTGTGGAATTTATTCAGAATCTGGACACGTTTTGTTTTGAGTCATGAGGCCCGATGTTAAGTTGACCACTGACTCTGGCTTGATTCACTAATTTACTGATTAATAGAACAGACTGATTTAAATATAAAATGTATTTAATATAGAATTAACAGAACAGATATTATAGAATTTACACTGCCGTTTAAAAATATTTTAAAGAAATACTTTTATTATTCAACAAGGACACGTTAAATTGCTCAGAAATGACATTCACATTCATGATGTTTTAAAAAGATTTATATTTCAAATCTTATTTTAACTTTCTATTCATCCAAGAATCCTGAAATAAATGTATCATTGTTTCCAAAAAATGTAAACAGCACAACTAATAACACAAATAATAAGAAAGGGTATTTGAGCACCAAATCAGCCTATTAGAATGATTTCTGAAGGATCATGTAACACTGAAGGCTGGAGTAATGTCTGCTGACTTTTAAGTGGTAGTGTAAATTAATACAAATTAATAATTTTATCATTTTATCAAAGAATATCATAACTAGCAATCAACCTAGTGCTATTGCTCCTTTCGTTCAAGAATCATTCAAGAAATTCAAATGTGCATCATTAGTCAAATGTGACATTGTGTCATTTACCATAAAGCGTGGCAGTGATGAAGGTGTTGCAGCTGATCTACAGTAGGCAGGCCTATATAGAGAGCTCCAGCTGTCTCCTTACAGAGGCATACTCAGCAAATCATCTCTCTCTAATGCACACTGGAGCACGCACACACACACACACACACACACACAACTGACCGTAGAAAGAAGGGAGTCAAGAGAAGCAGACACTGTTGGGTTTCTGATTTCAAACAGTTTTTAAACCAAACTGCTGTAAATTGCACGTTCTGGCGACAAAACCTTACCACCCACTCACACACCCACAGATAGAAGAACAAACACATAAACACGATTACAGACAGAATGGGCAGGAAAAATATTTTGCAAAAGATTTCTGACCCCTAAAACTATTCTAATAATCTGATTTATGACGACAAGTTTAGACCAGGTTGGTCAATAAATGAACACTACATTCTATTGATATATTGTCACAATGAATTCATATTTTGCTAGTATATTAACAAAGGACATTTATATATCTGCGAAAACATTAAAGTCTATTTTCAGAGTCTTTTGTCAAACTGATTTAATCAAATAAAAGCCAACAGAAGATATATGCTATTATTATTTTTCTGGCTTGTTTTCTTGAGATCATAACCTGTGTTCTTCTATGCATTTGGAAACAATCATTCTATTGTAATTCCATTTGGTGCAATTGTTCTATCGCCTTGTTTCAAAATGTCTGTTTCAAAACAAAGCACATTAATAGCGATTCTAGCTGAGGAAAAAATTATTTCTTATTACTACATTGTATTGCTTATGACTGGTTGAACATTTTATGGTCCTATGCCTTCCACAGACGATATACATTTATATAAATACATTTAGACCACTTAACTTAGTGATTGCTATCAGGATGTGAAAAGACTTTCAATTGGCATAACAAAAATGTGTTTGAACCAAATTACATACCCTGCTTTTAATGTGGTACTATGTCTAACATCTCGCTTAATATGAATCCTGCTCAAATCTTGTTCTTCAAACCTTGTTCTAAATATGTATGATGTTATGATGTTACTAATAGATGATAGCAAATTTTGACCAATGTACTCAAACTCTTGATAATTTGTTACTCTTTTTTAAAGTCAAACAGATAACGCTATCATGTATTTTTATTTTATTTTATTTTTTTGCAATTGGAGCAGACGAGAATGCAAAAATTACGTTTGTTGTAGATTTTTATAGTCACCACTATAAAAGTTTACCCAACTATAATGACTTTTGTAATTCTGAGAACCCTGGAAATGTGAAAAGGATCCATTTGGCCATTTAATCTTTGGTTATATAATATGATCTGTGACATCATTTCAAAGATTTTAATTGTCATATTTACATAGGCAACATACATCCATCCTAATGCTGTTATGTAGGATTTGTAATCAAGCACTGAAGTCAAGTATCCATTAAGGTCCAAGGGCAACACAATCTTGCATGACACTGTGATTATATAAATGAATGTTCTACAGGCACTTCTTATGCTGTGGGGTTCATGAAAATTTAAATATTTAAACAACAGTATTCAAGATATGCAGGCAAGGTGAGGTGTTAAGTGGAACTTGCTGCTTTAAATGAAGGAACTGATGGTTGGGTTAGACAAGTAATCCTGATTAAGGTTTGCGGAGTGAATAAGGGGAGAGGTGGGTTAAGTGCTGGGGTGAACAATGTTAAATGAACTGCAGAGCAGGCCTGGCTGGGACCAGCTGGCCACACGACCTCTTTCACCTCCCCCTCTCACCGGAAAAGCTTTAAATGAGAGCGCTGATAGATGAAGGCTACAGAATAGCCCAATAATTAGTGTGCATGCATCAATTAGACCAGAGGATGAAGAGAGAGAGAGAGAGACATGGGAAATTTATTTACCTTTGACTTTCTGCTATCAGGGCCACATGAATGACCACATCGTTCTCAATGGGACCCTGCAGGAAACAAGCAAAGACGACGTATTAGAAAACTTTGGGTCTCAACGGAGAAGACTCAAAGGCAAGGGCACAGAGTGTAAAATCCATCGCCTGTTAGTTCAGGAGTGAGTGACTTCACTAAAAATGAAGAAAAGAGAGAGAGAGACCTTAAAAGTGAAAGAAAAGTCAGAGCAGTTAGAGTATAACCGATGACTGGGTGGTGGGAGGGAATAGAGGAAAACAAGCTTCATTGAGAAAGAGAGAGAGAGAAGGAGAGACTGCGGATAAAGATGAGGGAGATGATGGTGGATCAGAGCCCTGATTCTTTATGCTAGCTCATTACAGTCGCTTGGGCTGGATGATGTAGTAATTTCGCTGAGATAATGAGCTGCTGATTGCTGAAGGTTTAGGTTGGGTCATATCAATCAGTAGCTAAAACCCTCTGCCTACACACAGAGGACAGCCAGCCTCCATTTAAACCTTCCACTGCCACAACTCCTGAACGGCAAGAGCATCTTAGCAGCTAATTTGTCTTGTTTTCTCGAGATCACAACTTGGGGGCTTCTCTGTGTTTCAAAACAATCATTATTTCTGCCGTTCTGCTCAGTGCTATGGTCAAACAAATAATAACAGAGGTTTGCAGGCACTTCTCTTGGAAAAATGTATGGCACATATCCAACATCCTTTCAAACCTTCTGCTACAACTCCAAAAACTGTAATATCAACCAGCTAGCATGTAAATAACACACCTTCAAATGCGCTAGGATGCGTCAAACGTCGAGATAGGCAGATCTATTAGTCTGAACGGAAGATGGTAATATATTTGAGGTGTAGGCTGTTTGTCTCGACTGTTGTTGTTTGCTTCCCCTGAAACGGGGGAGATAAGTGCTCGGTGAACAGGGTAAATCACAGCTTTGGGTTAAATGACATATTGGCACAGCCATTTTGTGGAGGCAGTGCAGTGAGTCATCACAAGGGCTGATCAACAGAGACTATACATGCTAATTCTGCCCTGCGTGAGGGCTGCAGAGGAGCATGGTATTTTGTTCAGGTGGATGGGAGCAGGTTCAAGTTGCCCTTGATGGATGGGAAGTGAATGTCTGGGTATGTTGTTAATATGTGACAGGTGCAGAAGTATTCAAAAAGTGAAAAGGTGCCGTGTAACTTCAGTAGTTTGCACTGCGCTATTGAAACAACTTGGAGAGATATTAAATGGCAGGGTTAAAGTCGGTCATTTTATGCACCAAAAATAATTGCAAAACAATCAACTGCAAAAGCATCAACATTAACATTTAAGCATTTGTCAGATGCATTTGTCTAAATGCTGGAATACGCTGCAGGGGTGAAAGTCAGGACAGAAAATCTAAACACTTTTCAGACAACATACACTTGGAGATTTTGAAAATGGTTACAGAGGAAAAACTGGGCTTCATGCACACTACTACTCAGGATCACACAATACCAGACGGTCAAGTTGTTAGAATACAACAAACTCACAAAGAAACATGCGCCTTGCTGCTAAGAGACTCATGACAGATGAAAACAATATGTGTTCTAAAACTGGCTCAAAATATCAAACATGTTTGAAATCCACAGAATGAATGGAATCATGATCTGAAGCTTAAAAAAAAATCGGAATCTGTGTCGCTATATGCTACATGGTTCTCTGTGAAATCTGTCAACTCTGACTGCCTAAAATCTGCATACTGGCTCTGACTTTCAGCAACTAGTGTTGACTCCTTCAGGCTGCAAATCGAGGCAAAAATGTACGCAACAGTCGTTTAGTGAATTCCCAGCCTTGACAATACATTTAGGATACGTGTTTTACCTGCAAACACTTCAGTTTAGGGACCAATTCTCACTATTAACTAGTTGCTTATTAGAATAGTATATTACTAGCATATTGGCTATTTATTAAAATTTATGAAGCACATTTACATTTATTAATTTGGCAGATGCTTTTATACAAAGCGACTTACAATTGAGGAATACATCAAGCGATTTACCATAAGCTGGCAATAAACACGAGAAGTGCCTGCTATACAAGGTTTCAGTCATTGTTCAAATAGTAAAAGCTAGGACAGGAAGGGATAAGGATAAAAGAGAACAGAAAAAGTGAAGGCATAGGTTTTTATTTTTTATTTTATTGTATTCTACTTTTTTGTTTTTTTATTTTAATTTGTTTTATTTCTTTTTTATTTTTTATGAGGAGGCAGTTAGATGCTCACAGAAGAGATTAGTTTTCGGTTGTTTCTTGAAGATTGTGAGAGATTTGGCTATCCTGATGGTGTTAGGTAGGTCATTCCACCAACAGGGTACGGTGAAAAAGAACGTCCTGGAGAGTGATTTTGTGCCTCTCTGCAATGGGACCATATATTAATGCCTTATTCTGCATGACCATATTTTAGATCCCTTAATCCAACCCTAAACTTAACAACTACCTTACTAACTATTAATAAGCAGCAAATTAGCAAATTTATTGAGGCAAAAGTCGTAGTTAATAGTTATTTAATAGCGAGAATTGTTCCCCAAGCTAAAGTGTCAAACATGCAAGCTAGAGGAATCATTTTTTCCATTGTTTCTGTTGTTGATCACATTAGAAAATTATTTTAAATCAAACTTCAGCTTTGGTAAAATAAAAATGGAATAAAAAAAAACAACAACTTACAATTGAAATGTAATGGGCAAATATTGAACATTTGTACACTGTAAGTCCACTGTCAGTGTGTATCTGTCAGTGCATTTCTTTGTTTTCTTTTATAATGTGAGGTTCTTTTATAAAGTGAGTACCAGCATACCTCATTAAACTGGAATAGAAGATAGCTTCTTTTTTTTTTTTTTTTTTAGAAAAAAAACTTCCCATCTTGGATATGCACATCTTTCCTGACAGCAGTGTAATGGCTTTGTAGTTATGGAAGTTTTATTTGAAGTGGTGTGAATGATGGCAGTTGGTGGTGTACAAAACCCTGCAAGTACTACTAGTGGTGCTGGTGGGAGCCCTTCTGTGCTCTGCAGACTCCTGCAGTCTCTCTCTCCACACTGAAGCAGCAGACAATAAACTATGAGCAGCTCAATAGGACTGACAGTGATAAAAAATGCTCTTTATTAATGTCTCCGTTACCAATCAGTCAAATGATCTCTATTCATAATGTGGCTCCAAGAGCCCCACCGTGAGTCAAATAGTCAATATTTACCTCTAATGACAAATCTATCTTCCTCTAAGAACAATAATAAATTGAAGACAAAAAACAAATGAGGCTAAAGGCTCTTGTGACGTTTAGCATAATCATGCTGTATCTGCAAAAAAGCACAAATTAGTCCTCAAAAGTGTAAACATCTGAGGCATCGTACCATGATGGTATCATATGTTAATACCGTGGTATTTTGATAATTAACACATCTATGTATGATTACCATATTTATATACTATGGTATTAATGCTACTTTAACTTAAAATTATACTACAGTATTATGGTACAGACTGTAGTCAAGGTAGCACCATATTTAATTTTTGACATGAATGAAAATGAGGCTGTGAGAGATAGAAGTACTTGAAGTATTGTTGTTTAAAAACTAATCGATTGGTCAGCTGATGAAAATTTCTGAAAAATTCTTTCAGTAGACAAAAACTTTTTGAAGTTGTGAGTTGTGAAAATTACATGATCTCAGACCTTTATAAACTGCATGCCATTGTAAAGTCTAAGTCTATCCCTCACAGCCTTGTTTTCTTCTATGTTAAATCAATATGGCATCTAACCTGATTAGGATGGTGATGGCAAGTAATTTTAATACGGGGGAGCATCTTTTCAACATTTGGAGCTTTCACTAATTCAAAGCAGTCATACGTTGACAGGCTTAGACTCTAACAGTATCTAGGTTAAGACTGACTGCGGTGTAAGCTGCCCCTGCGTGCTGAGGAAATTTCATATCTGATGTAAAAGAGCACTTGAAAAACCTCCCCTTCGGCAGCTAAGTGATGTTTTCACCGAGTCTGGAGCTACTGGAATTGAGATGGGATCACTAATTGCAAAACTCTACAGCTTGTCAGTGTATCACAAAGGTGTAAAAGTACAGACTAATGAAATGCTATTACTGATGCCTCAGATGCAATATACCGTAATACAGAGATCACATTTCATGTTATTACAGTGTTTTCTTTTTCTGCAGACAGTAGGAACTACAAAACCACAAACTAAATGTAAAACAGCATTCTACACAACACCAGTGTTGCTCATGTGGCAGCAAATATTGTTATATTTTGACAATCTCAAATAAGCCATTTTTACTAATTCCATTCTTCTAATAAATGATTGCAAACGTAATTGAGCTGTGAAGATTCTATGCTATTCTCTTTGATTCTATTCTCATTGCAAACACAATGTAACTGTAAAGATTCTATTCCAATCGGGCAGCCTGAAATAAGCTCCTTTTTCCTGAATCCATTTATGTGACAAATCAATGCAAACCTAATGGACTGTCTCTTGGAGATATGATGTGGATAAAAGAGATCTGGCAGATCCACGTTCCCTTTGCAGTTTGTTCTTCAACTGCTCTTCTGCCAAAAGGCAAAAACATTAACTCATGTGAACTGCTGCTCTTTCAGATGTCTAACGTTCCTTAAAGGATCAAAATTTGAAGAAGTGTCTTTGTCGATGCAGTGACTTCTCAATGTTAAACCCTACAGCTGGCAAGTTTGGAAGCTGTTCACATTTTAGGTTTACACATTTCCCTTTTGCATTGGTCGCAGATTTTGGACCCCAATGTATTTACAAAAAAACTCTTTCCAAAGTAGAATGGAAAAAGTGCTTATTTTTCAGCTCCATTCCACTTCTTATAATAGAGTGAAGGGGCTCCCTATGCAACAGTGCAAGTCTGCAAGCCACAATCACCTTAAAGAAATTGAAAAGGTTGGGGATTGGACTTTTGAGAAGGTGGGAGTGTAACTGTGAACAAAGGCTTGCTGTGAATTCGATACACATCACCCCTCACTAGAAGGACCACCGATATATATTAGATCTAGTCGGCAATCCTTATGACAAAAAGAAGAAAAAAAAATCAATTTATATTAAAGCGAGGCAGGTGAAAGCCTCAGGAGTCTGGTCAGTGGTGTTGTATGTGATGTAATTCCCATAAAGATGCAGTGTGTGGAGTGAGAGGAGATAAGGAGGCTGATTACTAATACCTGTTGAGCCGCTCCATGGGAAAGTCTTTGCCGAACTGTTTCAGAAAAAGCCTAGGAGTGTGTTTTCAAGTCTCTGATAAAACATACAGTCGCTAGAGTAATTTGAAAGAAGATGACTCTTTTGTTGACTTTTTTTGTAATTTATTCCACAGGCTCCCTATCTAATAATCATCAAACATCACTAAAGCACAATAAAAAGGCTTTGGGTTCAGATGTACTTTCGTGTCTCACTGCATAAAGTAATTATGTTTCTATATTTCACTTTATTAAAACCGACTGACAGGTTCTTGGGGTCTTTTATTGGTTTTGGTCTCAAGGTCTAGCCTTGGTCTGGGTCTTTTGGGGGTCTAGTGTTAGTTTGGGTCTTAAAGGTTCTTTACCCATAAACCCTTAGTGTTTTCAGATTCAGATCTCAGTCTCATAATTCTGTACACACAGTACTTGCCAGTTGGCTACTAAACAATACTTGAGCAACATTACATATTTAGAGGTGCAGTGAAATACACTCCAAACGTTACAGCATCAGAGTGACACTGGATTTGGACTCTCACACTATGAAGTCTGGAGTTGTAATAACGGAGTGAGTGACACATAAGTGATATCTTGCCACATTCTTCACGTCTGCTGGCTGTCGGTGATAAACATACAACACATCTGTCACCACTCTGCAGACGTTTGAGAAATGACTTTCAGCTCCAACAACAAATATGTTTCTGCACAGCCATCAGCATCAAATCCCCGCGTTGCCTTGCCAAATGTATGGTCCTTTTCCTGCTCTCTCTTTAGTATTTTTAACCCATCATCGCTGTGAAGTGTTTTGTTTGTATCTCTCACCATGAAGGTGGACAACTGAAGTGCTTCAAAGCAGTGTGTGCATGTGTGTGCATATGCATGTGTAGTGATGGCCATTGGAATTTTTCCATCAATCTTTTCAGGACTCACTGCTTACACACACACACATTGCATGCTTACATTTATAAAAGAGTAATTTCCACTAGGAAGGGCAACCTTAACAAGTACAAGGTGAATTAGTTCCCCCATCAAAGGAGAGATGTGAGCATGTGTGTAAATGTGCATCTACTTACTTCCAAGCAACATAGTAAGTGTGTATGTGTATGCACCACAGTTTTGCAGCATTCAAAACTGAACAGAGAATGTCTTTTAAATGCAGTTCTTGAATTTGAATTGAGGTAGCCAATAGGATGCAGAATTACAATTCAAATTTGAATGAATGATAGACAGAACAATAGTATGACAGAAATAGATAGACAGACAGCCAGGATCAATAGATACAATGATAGAATGATGGAATGCTAGAATGAATGACAGAACAACAGAATGATAAAACGTTAGAGCAATAGATAGAACGATAGATAGATAGATGAAAGTTTTGTTTTGTGATTTACACACCCTTGGACATCTGTGTTCATGTCACATGTCTTATGGCCACTTGATATCTCTTCACCGCTTGGGGTGTGTTTATTTGTGGTGTGTTCTGGAAATCCATCCGGGTGTTTATGAAGTGACTCAGCCCAGAGAAAAAGACATGCAGACAGGAGATTTCATGTGGAACGAGTTGCATGCAATCCCCATAGTCCTCTACTCAAACCCCGAACAATCACTTCCTAGAAGGCGTACCGCAGGAGCATCCTGTGTTTTCACATTAAAAGGTACAGTCGTTGAGCACAGCCAACAAAAACAATGGGGCCATGTTCTGTTGGAATACATTTGTATTAATGCATCAAATTAAATATGAATCAGAGAAATATAGCGTCTGCAAAGCTAAGTAACTGCAAAAAG
>NW_015549707.1:538370-552452 GCF_001515605.1 Sinocyclocheilus anshuiensis
TGTATGTGAGCGAGGGAAGCATTTCAAAAGCTGTTCTCTGTGTTTAAAAGGCAAAAAGATGAGGCTGCTTCCTGCACCTTGGCTGCTCAGCTGAACAATCGTTTCTAAATTTAAACTGAGCTCCATCTGTGCTTTGTTGAAACAGGGTACATCCATCAATCAGGAAAAAAAGGCCTGTCTAATCTCTGAGCAAGGACATGGTTCAAAATGAAGATATGCCTTCAAACTGAGGACAAAGTATGGGAGATGTTAGGAGGACAAGTGTAGGCTGAGAACAACCTATGCATAATGTGACGAGTCGGCTGCCTCCCCCCTAATTATCATCATCACCCCGTCCATCGCCGCCCTTCGCCAGGCTCCCGACAGGAGTGGGTGCGTGAGAGAGGAGGGGCGCTGAAATAGCCAGGGCTGGCGGCGTGTGATGGGGCACACCTGAACCGAATGGGGCCTCATCACCGCCGCTGTTTAAATGCCGAGTGCGCCTCTCCTCGAGAGACTGGTCTCTTCCCCGTGCATGCACGCTGGTGTCCTCGTGGGTCCAGGAAGGGTGCATAGAGGGACTCCCGTGCCGCCAGAGTTGTGTGCTACCGGACCCGCGGTCCGGACGAGAACCGCACCCGTGACACGGCCGTCGGGCCAGGATGCCGGGCCGTCTAGTCCCTTCACATGCCATGGGCCAAGGCGAGAAGGATGCAGCCGCTGGAAGAAGCCGCCGCCCCTCGCGCCCCGGACTGGAGAGGGGAGTGCGTGCAGCCGCCAGACTCCGCCCCTTACCTGGACCCTTCCTTCCTGACCACTGCCCTTCCCTGCACGAAGCCCGCAGCACAACGAGGACACCAGATCCCCAGTTTTATTTTGGACACTAGATTCCCCTTTTTCCTGGACACTTTGTTGTTTATATTATTTTGTAAATAAAAGCCTCTCCGAGGCCTGACGCCACACCCACTGTGTCTGTCGTGTGCTCCTCCCGTGACAATAAGCACAAACTGGCAATAATATTTAATAAGCACAATCAGCAGTAGTGCACGAGTACTCACATAAATATTGCACAATGATGCTCAAAGACGGGCCATAATTCATAAACAAACATAAACTGACACTTCATATGGCTAAATTCCTCTATAAACAGACACATGAACACACCACACACACAAACAGCAGCCACAGCAACGTGCCCTTTAGTCAACGCAGCCTTTGATGGAAAAGTGAAAAGACAAGCACGCCACGCATTACTGTGCAATATGCAGTGCCCTCCTTCAAAGTAGCAGGGCCCCTCCCAGTTTCCCATGCAGCGGTGCAACACTCATGAATAAAACAACCGCCTGCCCCTCACTGCCAATGATTAGACAAACTTGGGCTCCCAAGCCAATATCAGTCAAATTACAGCTACATCTCAACTAGGGCTGAGGTTATTCGGGATGATTTTGCTGGCAATATAGTAAAATTAAGCCACGAGATGATTTGAATGTGCTTTTCTTTTAGCCTCAAGTTTCCTGAAGACCGTGTCATTAGACTGGTTTCATGGTATGAAGGTACGTTCCTTTGAGATGTCAAGTGCCTCGCCTTGAAAGCAGATGAGAGAAGGCAGCTTCAGTCAGGGGAGGAATGAAAGAACAGCTGTTACGCCAGACAATTCACAGATCACTTAGTAGGCAGGTATCGCATTTGCATTTTTGTTGCTTATGAAATAAATGCAATCAAAATACTGCTGCTTTTAATGAACAAGTGAATATGATGAACAAGTAAGTAATCCAGAGTACCTAATATTTAATAATAGTATCCCCCCAGCATTTCTGAATCCATTTTCAGGCATAATTTCAGAGTGATAAATTAATACGATTAAGATTAGCAGACTGCATTGTCAGAGTTAAGGGAGTGTTCTCTCATAATTCACAAAGATTAATATAACATAATTCATTAATTTTTGTTGGCTGAGGCTGTAACACTGTGCAATTTTTATTTTGAAATGTACTTTACCAGTCAAAAGTTTGTGGGTGTTTTTTTAAGAAATCTCATATTCTTTTATGCTCAATGTTACTGGCTGACACCGTAAAATACTAAGATAAATTTGTGCAATATTTATTTTAAACTTCATGTATGTGAATCAGTTCCAACTATCTTATCCCGACATTTTTTTTAAAATGAAGACTATTTCATATATTCAAATATGAAAAAAATATCCATATATCCATATAAGTGTGCAGCCAATTTTAAATCAATTATGCTGCTTAATGTTGCAAACTGGTATTTGTTGTCACTGAATTTTAATTTATTATTATAATCTTATTCAGACTTGGTTTTGTGCAAATCCACTTTGCTATTCTCTTAGTTGTTTACCTATAGTGGCTAGTGAATCGGAAAGCTCGCACATTCAAAAAAATTGCTTATTTCCGTGCTAAAAAATAGGATGGATATTTAAGTAAATATATCTGCTGTTTACTAATAAACTGCTGTTTATTATACTGTGTGGATATATATATATATATATATATATATATACACACAGTAATAATATACAGTATATATATATATATATATATATATATATATTTTAAATAATATTTAAACATGACTCATGCATGCAATAATGAAGCTCGCTCAGCATTAATCTCAACCTCTTTGTTAGCTTTTATTGCACGCATGAGTCATCATGCTCGCTACAATAGAAGTGTCACATCTAGAGTTCTTGACAGGAAGTGACATTTCTGCTAGCTCCCCACATCCTTACATGCTTGTATAAAACCTACATTTGGTAGCTAGCACTATATTATGTATAAAGTCTATGATAGACACTCCATTGTAACAAGATGCACAAGCAGCTCCTAACAACTACAGACACATGAAATCTCAAATCTAACAGACATGGAAGAAAAACCAGTGAGGTATTTAGAGAACAGGACTGAGACCACAGATTCACATTTAAACAGTAAAATTACAAATCTTCATTAATGATAGTTCATACACTACCATTCAAAAGGTTAGGTTTTTTAAAGAATTTTCAAAAAAAAAAACTGTTAATATATTTTAATAGAATGTTAATCTATTGTAAAATATAATTTGATGCAAAGCTGAATTTTCAGCAGCCATTAGTCCAGTCTTCTACAGAAATCTAATATTCTAATATTCTGATTTAGTGCTCATGAAACATTTATTACTATTATCAATGTTGAAAACAGTTGTACTTCATAATATGTTTATGGAAACCATGACACGTTTGAAGACTCTTTGATAAATACAAAGTTCATGAGAACAGAATTCATTTGAAATAGAAATCATCTATTATTATAAATCTCTTTACTGTCACTTTTGCTCAATTTTATATCCATGCTGAATAAAAGTTACGAAACTTTTGAATGGCAGTGCATACTCAAATAATTATCTCCAGTTCTAGCAGCAGGGTTGTGTGTTAATAAAGTTTTAATTTCATGATTTTACTAGACAGGCTACAGTGATGAAAAAGTTATCTATTTGAATTTCCATGTGCATTTTTCAACCCGTTTCACTTTTTGTCAGGGCTCTGACACAATTCAAACACTGTAATGAGCAGATGCTGTATTAAAGTGATACTGCAGACTGTCTATAGGGACAGATGAGGGAGCTCTGTGCTAGCTATGAAACAGCAGGTGTCCGTAGGTTTTTCTTATCAAGAGCAGTGTGGTCTGTCTCAGCAATAACAGATCCGCTAGGAATGGATGTGCAAAACAAGTCAGTTGTAAGGGATTGATACAGAGATGTATCAGGGCTTCTGCTAAAGCCTGCAACAAATTATGCATGAGATTAAACACACAGACCATTCACATGTGTGTTTACAGGATCATTTTAGTATTCGTGTAGTTGCCTACACGAGAGACGTGATGCAGCTGACCTGATTGGAGTACCGCATGCTGACGTTCCTCTGATCCTGTCGTGGCACATAGCGATGGATGGGGTCGATGTCTTTTGGGCTGATCAAACCATCCACTGAACAGCAAACACAGAACAAAATTACTGTTCGGTTCACATGAGCTTTAAACAAATTGTTAACCCAGACAAGGCTTTCGATTTGAAAAAGCCCTTTCCACAGAATACCAATGTCTCTGCTGGTCTAGATTTTACTGCAGTGCATACACATGAATCATTGTCTACAATATGAATCATTCTGGGTGTGCAGCTTGGTAATAACATTGCTGAAAAACAATATTTTGTGGGGAAAATCATGTTAATACTTAATACGAATAGTTATTAGACCTAGAATTTGGTATTAGCTGAAAATCAAACTTAATGTGGCACGATCAGTCAAAAGATACAGCGGAGGAGAAGATTAATGAATAATGACTTCCATTTTCTATCTGTTCCTCATGAAAATGGCTTCAGAAGACTTGGAAAAATAGAGCACAAGTCACATGGATTGCTTTTATTTAGTTTTCTTGTCCTTTTTGAAAGCACCAGCCCCCACATTCACGGTTTAAAAAAAAAAAAAAAAAAAAGGAGTAGTTTGAAAAATATCACCTTTAGGACTCCAAAGAAAAAAGAAAATCTACCCGTTTGAAAGGAAGTGAAGGTGACTAAATAATGATAACAATTTATCACACAATCACTGTGATTCATAAAACACATTTGTTGACCTCCATTAATACGATCCCATTATTTAGTTTAGTTTATAAACCATTGCGTCGACTGCTTTCAGTGAGACCGCAGTGGCTCTGGGTCTCTTTCCTTTTGAGAAATGTGAGCAAATGGCAAAAAAGTCACTGCATGAATAAATAAAAGAACATCTATGTAAACTCTTTTACTGTGTGTCTGTGAAATAGTCCTGACCCCTGGGCTCTGGATGGATCTGAAACTCACCCAGCAGCTTAGCGATGTTATAGAGGGCCTGTCCCCAGAGAAACAGCATCCCATCACGCCCTGAGTTGCTGGGGAAGCGCTTCTGGCTGCCATGATTCTTCTGCTCAGCCTCTACAAAGTCTGCCGGCACATAGTAATACTTGGGAATAACAGCGTGGCCTGTGGAAAATCAAATTAGACCAAATTTAGTCCCAGAGTGTCTTGTGTATGTACATGAGACGGTTCTGTGGTGTGTTGTTGGATGCTGCTAGTGACTACACTGTCCCAGCCGTGCTAAAATAATATACACTATAGTTCAAAAGTATGGGGTCAGTACAATTTGTTTTGTTTTTTTTGACAGAAATGAAAACTTTTATTCAGCAATGATGAACTGGATTGATCAAATGTTACAGTAACGATGTTTTCATTTAAATAAATGCTGTTTTACCAATTATTAAACCAATTATTAAGCAGCACAATGTTTCTTGAGCACCAAATCAGCATATTAGAATGATTTCTGAAGAATCATGTGACACTGAAAACAGAAGTAATGGGTGCTGAAAATCCAGCTTTGCCATCACAGGAATATATAGCATTTTAAAATATATTAAATTGGAAAAGTGTTATTTTAAACTACAATAATATTTCACAATATTACTGATTTTACTGCATTTGTGTAGCCTTGGTAAGCATTCTTTCAAAAATTGTTTGAAACAGTATAGTATAGTATAGTAACAGGTATGGCACTTTCAGAGCTATTTTTGTTTGCAAAAGAATAAATAAATGAACTAATTGGTCAAATTTTGTTTGGAATTTAAAGCAGCTGATACTCAGTTCAACTCGCTTGTGTGAACGTTACTGCTATTCATGTTGTTGGATGTCAGTGCTGTAATTTAGATACTGCCAATGAATATGTATTTATTAAATATGTAAAAACGAAGAGATAAAAAACCCTGCAGTAAAAGCAGCAATCAGGCTGTCAGCAGAATCCAGCCTAGCCCCAAATTCACCTTTTCTCTATCAACCATAATTTAGTCAACTAAACCGAGCACTCATCTGTATTGGTGAGGCTCACTGGAAGCAAATGAAAAGAGCCGAAATGTTATTAAGTTGCTTATTGTTACACTTCTAAAGAGTTGTGGTCTGAAAGACCGTCAGACAGCATGTTTTGTCTGTCTGTGGGGAATCGCCGAGTTCTGGTCTGTTTAAATAATGAGCATCTCCTCCTCTGTTGTGCACTTGACTGAGACACGTCTGAGAAAATCACGCAGCCCGGGAGATATGAATACGAAAGGACCACTCTAATAAAGAGTAATGGGAAAATAACAGTCATTGGCAGGGGCTGGAGGACACTGGCTGGCAAGCAGAGTCTATCACAACGTGACAAGCTTTGGCAGTTTGTCCAAAATGATGCGTGTATGCATGTGTGCGTCCGCAAGTTACCCTCAAAGGACTGGAAGATGACAGCTTCTAGCAGTTCCTGGTACTCTTTGACTTGGGCAGGATTTCCCCTAAACACACCTGAACAAAAGGTCAACAAAAGGGAAATTATAGAACACTATATCCCCATCCTTCAGATAACACAGCTCAGAGATGGGAGATTTAAACAAGCGGCCCTGAGTTGCAAGCTCAGCATATGCAACACTGTCAAAAGGGTATTCATTTTGTACAGAAAAAAAAAATGCAAATTGCTACAGTAAAGCTTTTTGTTAGCACATACAGTGAAAAATTGTAAATGGTTTAACATTGCATTATACTACATTACATAATTTTGTGAAATACTGTCAAATTCTGGGTGTTTGCAAGTAAAAACTATGAATTACAGTAAAATGTATTGTTAAAAAACAATAAAAGGTAATTCCCATAATTACAGTGGTGGCCAAAATGATTAGAACACTAGTATTTTCACCAGCTAAAAATGGTTTTAAATCAGTTATTTCTATCTTTTGCTGTCTTTTATTTTGCTTTTCTATCAGATCTCTGTGTGGAGAACTGGCTGTTGTCAGACTCCTTGTGCAAACAAAAATCTCACTGGATTAATACAATTAATGGCAAAAAGAATGTTTGGAAAAGTAAACTGATATTTCCTACTGACACACTACAGCAAAAGATAGAAATAACTGACTTAAAACCATATTTAGCTGGTGAAAACACAGGTGCATCTCATACTAGTGTTCTAATCATTTTGGCCACCACTGTATATTTTATATAAATAGTTTTGTTGTGTCTTATTTTTGTATATTATTTTGGTGGTTAATGGTAAATTTTTGGTAAAAAGCAGATTTTGGCACTTCAAGTAAACTGGTAAATTAGAACCACATTACTTAATGAACTGTACATTTATAAGCCGCAAAATATATAGGCACCAATATGCAGCTGCCATTTTTTACTGTAAATTAAACAGAATACAGTGTTTTTACAGTGAAATACATAAGTAGTGCTATTATGTGCATAAAATTATATATTATATTATATTATATTCATGAATCTTACCATCAATCATCATATAGATGAAAAATAGAGGAAACTCGCACTCGATCCCGTCAAAGAGCTGAAAAACATCACAGGGCAGAGAATAAGGAACCGTGTACATGAGAAGTCATTATACAAACATCATGTAATGATTCCGCAACATCATTACTGTTCAAGTGTGTTATTATTTACTGAACAAGGAAAAGATATGTATGAATCCCTCAGTCTACCTGTGTGATTTGCAATACGGTTGTTAGAATGAAACGAGCAAAAAAAAAAACGACATGTTCAAATGGTTAGTACATTTTCAGTGCCACACAACTTGTACTTTGACTGACTTACAGCAATATGTTGCCTGCAGCAAAATGCACGTACATAAAATGGAAGCACTTCAAATCATTGAGAGGAAATGCCAGATAACCTCTGTTTTCCAGTTACGACAGTTCAGGAAAGCAGAAAACAATTATGTTGAAGTAAAGTATAGCAGTCAAGCAGAAACTCCATTAAAAAGCCATAGTGCTCCGTCTCTCTTTCCCTAGAGCTGGGCCATGAATCACTTGGGTTTGAAATTAAAATCAACTCAGATGTAGAGATGGTTTGTGAGTGTGAAAAAGCAATGATTAATTCAAATTATGCGAGTGCCGCTTGTTTTATCACATTCATTTAAAAGAATAAGTCAACATTTAAGTGCCTACAGACGCTCTGGAAAAACAGAGAGCATTTCTTCTCAAACAGGAATTTGAAATTAGGGCTACATGTGCACATTTGTGGGCATATTGAGTTTACTAAGGGAGTAATCCATCAGAGACATTTGTACCAATATCTAACCAAATAAATAGAGATTAACACAAACAATTTTGTGTGGGCCTGTTTGTGCTCACGGTGAATTCTGATCTGACGTTTATTGCACGCAATCATACCACATTTAGCAACCCGCTTTCCAAGCTGCAATTAAAACTTACGAAGCTTATAAGCTCATGCATTCACAATATTCTCCCTATTCATGACATGAAACGTTCATAATACAATTCTGTGATCCTCTTTTCATCGCTGCCAATTATATGACAACCTCAACTCAAATGATCTGTCTTCAGAAAAAATAAATCTTGTGAGCTGCTTAAGAGGTACAAAATCTAAAGCGAACTTTGATGACTGACAGGGAACAAAATGTCTTTCAACCTTTCCCAAATGTAATTAAGACTTCTCTATCTCTGCTAGCAATCTCAGAAGACAATCGCCGTGGCATTAGGAGATAAGAGTGAGAGATTAGGATGTAATGAAATAAAGGCTGTTAATTGGACTGGTCTCGCATCATTGGCATATCGCACATAAACTGTTTCAGGACAAAAATAGGGGTACTCGTATAGCCAACTTCTAAAACTGAGGAAATAACTAAATTAATCTACTCTCTAACTAACAGCGAAAAATTATTTAATTCAAAGGACCATTTTTCAAGACTATAAGTGGTTTCTTAACACCAGTTGCACCAACAGGCTTACATTAAACCCTGAAAGACTAAAAATAAAATACACTGTTTGTTCTGTTTTCTCCTCAATATCAGTTTCTATAACCACCCAGAGAAAAAGAGAGAGAGAGAGAGACAGAGATGAGAGTGATATGGAGGGGGGTTCTATTAGGCAGACATATTAAATAAATGTCTCCTGGGTGGAAAAGAGCAGACATTGAGGCCTACTCACAGTAAACAGAAGGAGTCTCAAGGGTCTTTGGCTTCACTTACCACAATTACTTAGTGAGACTATATCATTCACCAGAGGACATTCAGTCACTATGAGACATTCAGGCTTGAAATCCTCTGCCATCGTAACTTAGTTATGGGCTCAACAGAATGGAAACTCTAACCACGCAGAAGAGCTTGTATTTGTCTGAGCATGACAGGCTGATAACACCAAGATATCAAGAACATAATTCATAATACAATGATTTCATGTATCTTAAAAAAATAAAAAACAAAATGATATTACATGGACTGCTTTCTGCCTATGAGAAAAATGATATCGCGCCAACAAAAAAATACAGTGTCTGTAACATGGTACCAGCCCTGTCCAGTTTGTTTTAAAGCGGTTTTGAACACTTCACAGCTGTCCAGGCTGGGAGATCATCAGCTAAGTCCAGGAAACCTGAGACTACTTCTACCACTATTCTACCTAAAAGTACAGCACCATTCAAAAGTTTGAGGACTGTAAAGTTTGACCCAATAGCTCTAAAATAGGGGGTTGCACTTACACTTAAAAACGGTTAAAAGTCTCTTCTTGCCAAGGCTATTTTTATCAAAAATAAGTAAAAACAGTCATATTAAAGCTGAATTTTCAGCAGCCTTTACTCCAGTCTTAAGTGTCACATGATCCTTCCGAAATCATTCAAATATGTTGTAAGAAATATAAGAAGCATTTCTTATTGCTGAAAACAGCAGCTTAATATTTTTGTGAAAACCATGATACATTTCAAAGGGATTATTTTATAAACAGAAAGTTAAACTGAACAGTACTTATAATAAATAATATTAAATTAATATTAATTATAATAAATACATAAATAACTGAATGTAAATGTTTAATATACCCTTGCTGAATAAAAGTATTAATTTAATTCAATTTTTAAAAAAAATACTGACCCCAAACTATTGATTGATAGTGTGCATAAAGGAATAGCTTGGTACTGCCACAGTATCAAAAAAACACATGATGTCTAAAACACGTTGGTACTAATGTGTCAAAGGGATAGTTCACCCAAAAATTAAAATTCTGTCATTAATTACTCACCCTCATGTCGTTCCAAACCCGTAAGTCCTTCGTTCATCTTCGGAATACAAATTGAGATATTTTTGATGAAATCCGAGAGCTTTCTGATCCTCCATAGACAGCAATGCAACTGAACCCTCCCCAGGCCCAGAAACATAGTAAGGACATCATTAAAATAGTCTATGTGACATCAGTGGTTCAACTGTAACGGATGCTCACGTGGAAGAGAAGAATTGTTAAATAAAATCGTTATTTTTGTTTTCTTTGCGCACAAAAAGTATTCTCGTTGAATCACTGATGTCACATAAGGGTCTTTCGTACAGCGTAGTTCTAGAAACTTAGTTATGTGCAGAGACTAAATTTTCTATGACAACTTGCAGTGATGCATATCATCGAGGCTGAGAAAAGAACACAACACTGCAGACAATATTAGATATTATTATATTATTATAGTAGATTTCCATGCTAATATGTTACATGGCTTTTTAAAAATGCCAGGTAGCCGGTGTTTTGTATGCGTTTGGCCAATCAGTGTACACTTAGGTCACTGATAGTTCCTATAAAACTGTTTTAGACCCTACTCTGAAGTAGGACCTAATTTAGTTCCTCCAAATGGAGTTCCTAGAACTAAAACCATTCCTAGTTCCTGTGGTGCAAACACACCACTTCTGGGGTACTTCTGCCAATAGTTCTAGGAACTATGAAAAGGTAGTTCCTATGGCCCCTATGGCCTATTTTAACGATGTCTTTACTACCTTTCTGGGCCTTGAATGTGTCAGTTGCGTTGCTGTCTATGCAGGGTCAGAGAGCTCTCTGATTCCATCAAAAATATCTTAATTTGTGTTCTAAAGATGAACAAAGGTCTTTCGGGTTTGGAACGACATGAGCGTGAGTAATTAATGACAGAATTTTCATTTTTGGATGAGCTATCCCTTTAAGGTTGGATGAAGTAATCAGGTAGATGTATTGATGGAGCATCTGGCCCTATTAAGAGTCCTTTTCTTCTTTTACTTCTCATTCCCCTCTACTTGTGGGCTTGTTTATTGTGGGAGGTCATCTGTGGCAGCTGATGTGATGATTTGCTGCGGGTTAAATCTCCCCTTTCCAGATTTCAGAGTCAGACGCAGCATGTTCCCAGGCTAATTCTGGAGTTAATATCCTCGCAGTTCAACCCAATCAAATGGGATTTACCCACAACCCTCGCATTCTCCTGAGAGATAGATAAATAAGCAAATCTGCAACAGATTAAAAGATGCGTATAAAAATGCCTGAATGCCATTTGTTAGATCTGTCGCTAACCTTTATAGCAAAATCTCTCTTTCTGAAATAAAAGGGCTAAACCTGAGGCTAGTCATAACTCATCCTAAATATGGGGAAAAGGCTCTTTTCATTTTCACTGAATTTCTTTATCCCCACCTTCTTTCATTTCAGCTAATATGCTAACCACACTCACCTTCATCTCGGCAGGTTTGTAGTGCGTGCGGTTCTTGTCCTCATTGGTTGTTCTATAGCCGTCCCGTAAGAAGCGCTTGAAACCGTACTTGCCCTTCAGCTTGCGGACTATCTTGTCCAGAGTCTGGGAATATAGAGCATCATCATCCACGGCGAACGCTGGGTAGCTGATGCAGGAAAAGAGGGCCGAATCTGTGTTCTACATGATAGGAGCACTTGCATAAGAAATAGACATTGAGTGACTCACTGCTCTTCTATTGAATTTACTTTCCACCAGGAAATATCGATGTAACCCAGGGTTAAGTGACCACTCTCTTCCTGAGAATGGACTATTTTTCTACATTAGCCTCTGCAGTTTTAATAACACATTAGTCAGACTCACGAAGAGGCTCTAATACATGCGATACATAAGCCTATACCTCAAGCCACTGAATCAAACAACCTCACTCAACTTTCAAAGGAAGAATAAAATTTAATTTGGCTTAATCATGATAATTTACCTGTTCTGGCAGAGATTACTTTGTTCTCCATTAAATTCAGCACAAAGAAGAATGGGAATTATGCATTGTTAATGGACATTGTGAAGGACGGAAAGGACACTGTGAGTTGACAAATCCAGGGCATCGGATGTCATACATTTTTCTACAGATTATAGGGGTCATATCACAAGAAATTGCATTTTTCGTGAAATAAAGAGTTTGATATGCTATGAAAACAGTTTCAAAAATGTATTTCATACTGAAACTAGTTAATATGCCGAGTTATGAAAACTCTTGGATTTCTGATGTCAGAAAAAGCAAACATATTAAAGCATACCTCTCTCTCTCAAAACACCCTCTCCATCAACCCTCCCGGCTTCAGAAGATTGGGATGCTCCCCACATCCATTCCCCTTTAGAATCATAACCAACTTCCTCAATGTCTTATCAATAACTAAGTAATAAATTGTAAAGTGAATTTCTATAATTTCTAATCAAGTACCCATAAAAAGAGAGATCTTAGTCAAAGGAATAGCTAAGAGAAATGGCTAAGGATTGTTACTCATTTCATATGCAAGGGGAACATATACATTGACAGGCACAGTACTACAATTCAAAGGTGGACAATGGTCATGGAAAGCTAAATTAAGAATGTTTTTCATGTAAGAAGCCTAGACTAACATTACTGTATAAGTGGACCTCAGAGAAAAAAAATGCTTAAAAAAGCATGATATGACCCTTTTAATAATGGATTAGCAGTTTGTACATGCATAGTAGGCAAAAGAACTCACATGGGAACGAGACTCCCTCGGCAGGAGAGAGCACAGAGTCTGTCTGTTCCTGTTATGAGCATCCAGATCCACAAAAATGACTGACCAGGAGCATCCCTGCAGGGCAGAGGTAAACAAACATCACAAATCAAACATTATAATGGTCATCTTGACACCTCCTCTTGATGGGTGGAATTCAGCAGTGTCTGTTACAGGTGATATTGGGTCTACACACACACTTTCATAAAGTCAGTTAGATAATATAAGATTTGCTTAAAAGCTCCATATTAGAAATGTAAAGGCCAGTCCTGCACAGGGTCTCCTAAAATCAAATCCACCCTCCTTTCCACAAAACCACACAATCATGCTCTGATGCAGCAATTGCTAAAAAAAAAAAAAAAAAAGTCAGATTTCAGTTATTACTTTGGGCTTGTGGTGTGTCACAAAGCAACCGTTCCACATCATTTCCTGAAAAAGCCTTGAAACCACAAACCTCACCATCCCCAAATGAGATTCACAATTTAAAATCAGCTCGGAGGCATACTCTACACCAGCCTAGACAGCGACTGCCACACACGTTTAATAACAAAAACGTCAACACACACACACATATATATAGGCTATACACACACACACACCTATATATGCATATGACCTCTAATAATGCATCAGCAGTTTGTATATGCACAGTAGGCAAAAGAACTCGCATGGGAACATAATATATAAAATAATGTAAATAACGTTATATATATATATAAAATCTATAGAACCTAAACTATCTTGATGCTTTTTATTAAAAAAATGCATAATGTTTTATTTATTTATTATATCAAAGCAGCTAACAAATTTAAAGTGTATCACATGGTTAGTGTTAAAAAAAACAATGCACACTTTTAGCAGCTTTTTTGTTCATGTTTTCAAGTAACCACAGTGAGTGGCAGCTTTTTAGCCATCAAGGGCCATCCAATCAGAACAAACTATTGCTTCTGTTTTCTCTGCATTCCCGTCACACCTCCATTTAAACTGAGAGCACTTTTTCAATTTCGCCGCTTCTGTGTGCGTAGACCCGATTATACAACAAGCACCATTTTGTGGCACATTTAGCTCATCTAGAGAAGCTCACAAAGAACCGAAATGCTTATACGAGCTTCTGAACCAACAATTTACATTCTGAGAGGGATTGTAATGTAAATGACTTTGAAGAGTGTGAGAATGGGAGGCGTGTCAGTGATATGTAGACTCCAGCTAAATGTGCCATCATCTACTGACTGAGATAAGAGCTGACTTTAGCTAACTGTGAACATCTGCCACTAAACAATGTCAATCTAAGTCTGAAAGTAGGTCT
>NW_015549707.1:552639-568459 GCF_001515605.1 Sinocyclocheilus anshuiensis
ATATACAGTTGTGCTCATAAGTTTACATACCCCTTGCAGAATGTGCAAAATGTTTATAATTGAAACAAAATAAGAGGGATCATGAAAATGGCATGTTATTTTTTTATGTAGTACTGTCCTGAATAAGCTATTTCACATAACAGATGTTTACATATACTCCACGTGACAAAATAATAACTGAATTTATAAAAATGACCCCATTCAAAAGTTTACATACCCTTGAATCTTAATACTATGTGTCATTTCCTGGATGATTCACAACTGTTTTTATATTTTTTGATAGTTGTTCACGAGTCCCTTGTTTGTCCTGAGCAGTTCAACTGCCTGCTGTTCTTCAGAAAAATCCTCCAGCTCCTGCACATTCTTTGGTTTTCCAGCATCTTCTGCATGTTTGAACCCTTTCCAACATTGACTGTATGATTTTGAAATCCATCTTTTAACACTGAGGGCAATTGAGGGACTCATACACAACTATTACAAAAAGTGAAAACATGTACTGATGCTCAAGAAGGCCACACAATGCATTAAGAGACGGGGGGTGTAAACTTTTTAAATTGGATGATCAGGGTAAATTGTACTTATTTTGTCTTCTGGGAAACATGTAAGTATTTATGTAGCTTCTGAAGTTCAGTACTAAATGAAAAAATATGATAGTTAAACAAAATGAAAATAATTTACACATCATCCTGTTTAAAAGTTTACATCCCCAGCTCTTAATGCATTGTGCATTAACACAATTTTCATGATCCCTCTTATTTTGTTTCGATTATTAACATTTTGCACATTCTGCAAGGGGTATGTAAACTTATGAGCACAAATGTATATATATATATGAATATTGGTTGAGTAGACTTTCAATGGATGGATAAAATATCTTCTTTTTTATATTTTATATAATATTTTAATATAAATTAAAGTGGGTCAGTTTAAAAACCAACTTTATGGTGCTGTTTTAGTTTGCTGTGTGACATTTAACAATGCGAAAGACAGAATGCTGTATAGATAAACGAGTCGGTAGTTGGATGACTAGTTGACAAGTTGACCATTCTACCTAGCCCTAAATCTAAATCCATGAGAATCTGTACAATGGTTTCAAAATGATGGGCCTTTAATTAAAAATCTGAAAGCTGAGCAATATGTAGCTCAACATATGGCGTGAAAGATCTACCTGCTTTTATCCTGTTATAACCGTGCTCTGACAGCTCCTGTTCCAAAGAAACACATGAAAGCACCAGCTCTGCCGTCCATGCTGAGAGTTAGTTGAGGAAATGGAGCATGAGAGCCATCATTAATAACATAACCCATGTGATGACACAGCACGCCTTCCATCCAACTCAGAGACACATGGCAAATCCAGCCATTTGAGTCCTCCATTAATTCAGAACAACACTGTCTACAGCAGTCACTTCCATAAAGTCATTTCATACACTGCACCATGTTTCCTGCTAATGACAGAACACAGAGAGCCACATTAGGGAGGAAGAGGCAAACTTGGCAAAAGGTCAAAACGCAACAGTAACTACAAATAACTACACCATATTTGTAAATCGTGTCCATCCTTCTGTTAAACAAACATCCAAGGTTAACAACTATATGCACTTAATCCAATCCGAAGGGCCTTCATCTGTGTGTAAACTTGGGTGATGGGGGGGGGGGGGGGTTCCCTCAACACCAAAACAAATTAATCCCACTAATGACCGCTCCAAAAAGAAAGGAGCACCAGAATCAGATAGAAGTATTCACCATCCATCAAAGTTGGAAATCTGACAAAACGGATAGCTCAAACACAATCTAACCCAATCATCTTGATCACTTTGTTTTGTTTCTCTCTTACCTCGGAAACATTTATGCAATGAATTAGATCCCCATGCAGGAGCAGACACATTTATTTATTACAAAGATGAAGAGAGCTGTTGGTACATTGTGTCCTTCAGCTGTTTTGAACTACTAAAATCTTCCTTTTATGAACATTAAACACAGTTCCTCAAAAACCATTCATTATTCAGTGATTAAAGAGGGGGTTCATCCAAAAAATAAAATTCCACGATTGTGTAGACTTCATTATAATTTTTTATAGTTCTTGATTATCGTTTGTCAGTTTTGATGAAAAATATCAGTTTAGACCATCTGCAAAATATCTCCTTGTTGGGTTCCACAGAAGAAAGAAAATCACAGAGGTTTCATATGACATTATGGTGAGTAAATGATGACAGAATTTAGATTTTTGTGTGAATAATCCCATTATTTGCCAAAGTATGTCAGCAGTACCTGATTTCCAAACAGGTTGAATACATTGATGGCTTCCAGAGCTGCTTTGGCTAGTCCTACTGAGCTAGAAGACAATAGATCAGATTCACAGTCACAATGCGCATCCCCTTTTTACGACAAAATGAATATTGCACTTGCTATTTGAGCACTTTTCGTGAAAGGAGAACTAAGCTCTCATTAAATACTCTTCTGTTCCAAGTGCCGAAATCCAAAGCAGTTTTCATCCATGAAAGACTCCTTTGAGGTTAAACAAAGCTAATAATTTCTGTCATTTTTGCTTCTTCAGCCACTCACTCTTACGATTAGAGCACACGATTAGAGCTAGGTGTGCTGAGCAATAAAAAAAGTACCCAATTGCTATTGGTGAAGAAAAATCAATAGTGAAAATGTAGAAAACGAGCAAACTAAAAGGCATTGGGGATCATTCTAAATTGAAAAGAACATGGAAGAATCCAGCTCTGCTCCGTGCATCCCTTCCCAACAAAACCATCAGCTACGATCACAATCAAGCTACATGAGTTGAGACACTATTGATTTTCTGCCTGGACAGAAAGCAAACATGCTCAGCCCCAGATATATTGGTCAAATCTGACAATGATGCTGACAGACTATGCTACTTTTACATTCAAGCTGGTAAAGCTAAAACTCACAAAACTGGATAATGTATAAAAAATGAGGGGGAACCATCTGCTGTAAAGTGTTACTATAACTGGCTCTGTATTGGTGACGGTTGGTCTGGTCTTTGTAATTGGATGAAATGCTCTTTATTCTCATTTTAATTAAATTGAAAGTTTCTGAGAGAATTTCAAAAGAAACTTTTAAACATGCCTCTTCAATGGTCATGAATTACAGCCCTCTGAAGTTCTGTGACTTTACTCAAAATCTGGCACTGTTTCAATAGATCTAACAACAGCAACATCTATTTCCTTTGTGCTAGTCCGGAGTACACTGATATAAAACATTTATCACACATCTCATTCTGAGCTCCATCCACAGCAATACAACAACTCTCTTTACTCTGTACACAGAATAATCATGTTAGAAGAATAAACTCAATCACTACTTACAAGAAACACATTTGCTTCAGCTTGTTATTTGTTTCAGCTTGCAAAAATTTATATTTACATTTATAATACTCATTTTGCATGGGCTCTTATAAAACCAAGAGCGGCATAGATGTGATGCTCAATGTAAAAAGCACAGTTTTACTAACCCTTTTTAGTTTTAGAGAGAACATCAAATTGTATATTATTTTAAACATTTATTTCTTCTTTAAATATCAAAGCTAAATTTTCAGCATCATTACGCCAGTCTTCAGTGTCACATGATCCTTCAGAAATCATTCTAATATGCTGATTTGCTGCTCAAGAAACATGTATTATTATTATTGTTGTTGTTGTTGTTGTTGTTATTATCAATATTTAAAAACAGTTGAGTATATTTTTTCAGGATTCTTTGATGAATAGAAAGATCCAAAAATCAAAATGTATCTGAAATAAAAAGCTTAATACTTTCTATTAATAGAAATTAATACTTTTATTTAGCAAGGAAAGCAAACATGCCGTACCCACTATATATTGGTCAAATCTGACAATGATGCTGACAGACTATGCTACTTTTACATTCAAGCTGGTAAAGCTAAAACTCACAAAACTGGATAATGTATAAAAAATGAGGGGGAACCATCTGCTGTAAAGTGTTACTATAACTGGCTCTGTATTGGTGACGGTTGGTCTGGTCTTTGTAATTGGATGAAATGCTCTTTATTCTCATTTTAATTAAATTGAAAGTTTCTGAGAGAATTTCAAAAGAAACTTTTAAACATGCCTCTTCAATGGTCATGAATTACAGCCCTCTGAAGTTCTGTGACTTTACTCAAAATCTGGCACTGTTTCAATAGATCTAACAACAGCAACATCTATTTCCTTTGTGCTAGTCCGGAGTACACTGATATAAAACATTTATCACACATCTCATTCTGAGCTCCATCCACAGCAATACAACAACTCTCTTTACTCTGTACACAGAATAATCATGTTAGAAGAATAAACTCAATCACTACTTACAAGAAACACATTTGCTTCAGCTTGTTATTTGTTTCAGCTTGCAAAAATTTATATTTACATTTATAATACTCATTTTGCATGGGCTCTTATAAAACCAAGAGCGGCATAGATGTGATGCTCAATGTAAAAAGCACAGTTTTACTAACCCTTTTTAGTTTTAGAGAGAACATCAAATTGTATATTATTTTAAACATTTATTTCTTCTTTAAATATCAAAGCTAAATTTTCAGCATCATTACGCCAGTCTTCAGTGTCACATGATCCTTCAGAAATCATTCTAATATGCTGATTTGCTGCTCAAGAAACATGTATTATTATTATTGTTGTTGTTGTTGTTGTTGTTATTATCAATATTTAAAAACAGTTGAGTATATTTTTTCAGGATTCTTTGATGAATAGAAAGATCCAAAAATCAAAATGTATCTGAAATAAAAAGCTTAATACTTTCTATTAATAGAAATTAATACTTTTATTTAGCAAGGATGCTTTAAATTGATCAAAAGTGATGATAGAGACATTTATAACGTTTCAAAAGATTTCTATTTCAGATAAATGATGTTCTTCTGAACTTCCTATTCATCAAAGAAACAGGATGGATTTTGAAAGACTTACTATTCAAGATCAAACCACGTCTCCATCTAAAGTCCATAACATACTAGATGAGAGTTTCCTGAAGTGTCCAAACTGTGGCGCTTCATATCCCACCAGCCAGCACAGAGAGCTGCTAGCCCACCTCGACTACTGCTTCAGCTAAAACACACGCTTTGTGCTAAAACTTCTTTGTTTAGGGCACTTTTTATTGTAGCCACCATTCCAAAGAAATGTTTCAGGGTTTGGGGCATTGGGGATCATTCTAAATTGAAAAGAACATGGAAGAATCCAGCTCTGCTCCGTGCATCCCTTCCCAACAAAACCATCAGCTACGATCACAATCAAGCTACATGAGTTGAGACACTATTGATTTTCTGCCTGGACAGAAAGCAAACATGCTCAGCCCCAGATATATTGGTCAAATCTGACAATGATGCTGACAGACTATGCTACTTTTACATTCAAGCTTGTAAAGCTAAAACTCACAAAACTGTATAATGTATAAAAAATGAGGGGGAACCATCTGCTGTAAAGTGTTACTATAACTGGCTCTGTATTGGTGACGGTTGGTCTGGTCTTTGTAATTGGATGAAATGCCCTTTATTCTCATTTTAATTAAATTGAAAGTTTCTGAGAGAACCTGAAAAAATTCTACTCTGATTTCAACATTACAATAATAATAATAATAATAATAATAATAAATGTTTTTTGAGCAACAAACCAGAATATTAGAATGACTTCTGAAGGATCATGTGACTGGAGTAATGATGCTATAAATTCAGATTTGAAATCACAGGAATAAATTAAATGTTAAAATCTTTTCAAATAAAAAAGTTATTTTAAATAGTAAAAATATTTCAAAATTGTACTGTTTTTGCTGTACTTTTGATCAAATAAATGCAGGCTTGGTGAGCAGAATAGACTTCTTTAAAAATCATTAAAAATCCTACTGTTCAAAATCTTTTGACTGGTAGTATATGATTTTCAAACAATGTTGCAAAATACTGTGTTCCTATCTGCACAAATATAATAGTATAACACTTGAAATTCTAGTGCATGTTTTAGATAACTTGGCCACATGGAAACACAGGATAGTATTATTTTTTAATGTTTTTGAAATAAGTACATACAGTAAATAATAATAATACAGTAAAAACAGTAATATTATGAAATATCACAATTTAAAGTAATAGCTTTGTATTTAAATATATTTTAAAATATAATTTTAGGGTTGACCCCGAATAGTCGAAGATTCGATGCTTCTATAGGAGGAGACTGATTCGATACCAATCTCACAGTCGAATATTTGCGGGGTGTTATGATCATTTTATTTTGGCACCCCCAATGTCTGATTTCACATAGAACTACTGGTTTTCTCCCAATAAGTTAATATACAGCCTATTAAAATAATGCTGTAAATATGAATCTGAAAAGAAGGAAGCTTTAAATAAATATTTTAACGTGCGTGAATAAATCCAACCACCACTATAGATTTAAGTTTCACTTTCCATAATCCGTGACCGACAGAGGAGCATCTTGGCGGCAGGGATTTATATCTTTAACAAGACTCAAACTGACACAGACAGAGTGAAAGACTGGATTTCGATCAGGTAGGGTACAAGTGATTTCAAAACATTTCAGCCGGTTTGTATATATCGTGTATACATTATTTATCTCGTATAAGATGCATTTGGTTGAGTTGCGCTGCAGTAAAGCACTTCATCATTGTAGTACTACGGTGATTATCTCTTCAGCGCGCAACGCGAGCAGGACAAAAAACAATGCAGAATATTAATAACTATGACTGGGACTGTCATATACATAATTATAATGAGAACACTATTATAATAAAACGAGTTTAGTTGCTGTGTTTCTGCACGTTATTGATAGCCAGATAGCCTATAAGTCATAATATTAAGATTATGTTGTATAAATAACAAAGCGTATTCTCTATGAGATAAATGAGGAGTTCAATCCCATTGATTAAAAACCTGCTGCTTCATTCTACTGGTCATCTTCAGCGCGCACAGCTCAAAACAGAAATGCAGAACTTTAATAACTACTGTCATATACATAACATTATAATGAGAGCACTATTGTAAAAAATATTTTTACTGACGTTTAATGTTAACTATCTTTTAATCAAAACATAAAACATTATTATTGTATCTGCGAGGCATCCGTTACACATTTTCCCTGTGTGTTAATGTCAGTAATTATGACTGTCGAATGTCTGACTTGACTCTTGGTAATGTATTTTGCCCCCTGCCCCCAAACATATGATTCGACTATCGGCAAGATTCGAAAATTACGATTCGACTATGAAAATCCTTAGTCGGGGACACCCCTATATCATTTATTTCTGTAAAGACAAAGCTGAATTTTCAGCAGTCATTACACCTATCTTCAGTGTCACATGATTCTTTAAAAATAATTTTTATAATACTAATTTACTTAAAACAGTTGTGCTGCTTCTTATTTTTTCTTCAAGATTCTTTGATGAATGCAAAATTTAAAAGAACAGCATTTATGTGATACACAAATATTTTGTAACAGTATAAATGACTTTTCTGCACTACCACAAGCCTTTGTGTACTTCGTTTAATTGTACTGTACGTGCAGTTTCAGAGTTAAGGTAAAATTGCAAAGCTTTATGCTACATATTTTCTGAATAAGTCAGAAAAAAAAACATAAAAAACAAGTTGCAATTATACCTGTTCTTCCTTACTCAACAGCTCTCTAAAATATATCATTTAAAGACTGGTGAATCGTAAATTGATCATTATAAAGCACTTCAATATCTGCTTAAAATGTTAAACAATATTGTTCATTCAGTTAAAAAGTGCAAAGAGCAGAAGTCAATACTCTAATTGGCCCTCAGTGGGGATGCTGTGACGGCAAGATAAGGAAGCAGTGATGGAGAGAATCATTATTGAGAGAGGCAAAGCGATGTGTTGGGAGTCACTGCCTATTGACTTGCTCTTCTTATAACGCATATTGTCTGGGCAAATCCACAGTCCATACTGTCTGCAGAGCACCAAGAATCATTTCTGCAATGGGCAGATAGCAGCTTCTCTATGTGAGTCCTCTCAGTTAGAGTTCAGTCACTGATGGACTCACCCAGAGGAGGTGAAATGAAGTGGCACCCCTACTGGAGGGCCATCACAGACATGCTCCAATCTATAACCTCCTCAACATGAGCTCAAACTTTCACATCGTTTTAGGTGCTGGGTTTCATTAATGTGAGCAGCAAACAAAAGTTTGTTTTGTTTCATAGAGAGCATGAGGAATGCTGCCTTAGTACCTAGTAAAAAAACAATACAGGTTTAGCGAAAAGAAAAATGCTCTGTACCTTGTGCACTAATTAAAATTAAAAATTCTCACTGTCTTTGTACAATCCCTTTCAGCTATGAATATGGATGCATCAAAATTCTAGGTGATACCGATAAGCCAATAATAAAAATGTTATTCTCCTTTGTGAAAACAATTAAAAATATATTTAAAAAGAAACAAAAAACTAAAATCAATCACTTTAAATGCTAAAAGTGAATATTAAAATGTACAGTATGAAAATCGATATTTATCAGAAACTAAATATTATATTTAGCAGTGCTAGAATTAACACTGCTAAAGACTTTTACATTGTTGTAGATTTCGATTTCAAATAAAATGCTGTTCTTTATTTTTTTTTTCTCAGCATTAATAATAAAAGGAAAGATTTCTTGAGCACCAAATCAGCATTTAAGAATGATTTCTGAAGAATCATTGAAGACTGGAGTGATAACTTCTGAAAAAACAGCTTAATAAATTACATTGTAAAATATATTAAAAAAGCAAACTGTTATTTTAAATTGTAATATTATTTCACAATATCAATGTATGTATGTATCAAAAAATGCATCTTTTCTTTCAAACAACATAAAAAAACCTTGGTTAAGTATCCAATATTGGCAGATAATGATAAAATGAAAGAACTATATGTTTACCCAATACCAGAACCCAATAACCAATGTTTATTGATATATTGTGTATCCTTAACTACAAATAATATTGTAGCAGTTTTATTCAATGACAAAGTTATAGAAAGGGAACAGAAAGACAATGATAAACCTTACCTGGAGTGCAGTTCTGTGCTTCCATTGTTATATTTGCTTCTCCGCTCCCACATGCCAAAGTCTGGCACACGATACGCTCTCTCCACACAGAACACCAAATTCTGGATGAATGATACCTACAAATATGCAAACATGTCAGGGAAATGTGTCACACCAAGATCTCCATCTCCTTTGCTTGCTATCCAGACATCAGCACACATCAACAAATGTAGGTTTGCGTTGAGACGTAGGCCTGCTCTCAAAGCTTTTCTAGGCCATGGGTGTTTTTATTTGTCAATACATCAGCATTCCTTCGTGTTACCCATATAATATTCTGATTATACATGAATTTATTTGAATAATGATCCACTGTTTAAAGCAGCTAAAGTAATCCATCACTTCCATGGGTGGCATTGGTAATATCATAAGCCCCTCAACACTTCCCATCCCCAGCGTGGAATGAGGCCATAGGAAAAACAAGATGAGGGAAAGAATGATGACTTTATGGTACATAAATGAGGAAATGTTCAAACACCCGGGGAGGCCGGGCTGACAGCGCTTTTAATTTAACATGAAGAGAACTGAGGGCCCCTAAAGCACGTTAAAATGGGGCACTGAGGAAGGTAGGCGAAAGACAAAATGCAGAGGGAGAAAGAAGGAGAGAGGGATGGCTTGAGCACTTTTATTTTGGGCCTGGACTAAAATGATTAATGTGACGAGCTTTATGGTATCTTAATGAATACCGCTGGCCGGGGGTGGCACTATTTTCTCTCTTCTTCCTTCTCTCATCTGCAGAGAGAAAATGCAGAGCAGGAGTGGAACTTTTCTAAGCATCAAGATGGATCAGTCATGGTCGTTCGGATTTGCTGGATAAGGTGTTTTAGTTAATAATTGTACAGTAACTGCTGAAGCGGCCCTTAGTCTATATGTCTTTCTAATAATAGATTTAAACTATGACATTTCTTAATCACTCATAGGCCAAATATACCTACAGTAATGGCTCAAGTTTTAAATGAGCTTCAAAACGAAGACGACACATAGAAACGGCTCTTTAATGGATCTTTAGCTATGCTTAAACATATCAAATGACTTTAAGTTCCTTCCAGTTCCTTCAAGCAGAAGGAACTGCATGAAATATTCTGAAAGATATCAGTCCACAACTCTGACTTGTAATGCAGCCTGGAATTAAGACACCATGTTGGCTAATCTGGCCAGAGAACTGCTAGCCTGGTTTCTCCTAACGTTTTTTTCTCCATTTCTGTCAACAATTGAGTTTGGGTTCCTTGCCATTGTCTCCTTTTGGCTTGCTTAGTTGGGGACAGTGTTGGGTAAGTTACTCTAAAAAAGTAATTAATTACTAGTTACTAATTACATCTTCAACAGTGTATTTAGATTACTGTACAAATTACTCTCTCCAAAAAGTATTTAATTACTTATTACTTTGTAAATCCTTGACAAGTTAATGATACAAGGATATACACGAAATGGTTCTTTTAATTATTTCTAATGAATAAAAGATAACTACATAAATGATTCTGGTCACACTTTAGATTAGGGTCCATTACTCGCTATTAACTAACTATTAACTATGACTTTTGCTTCAATATACCCCTAATTACTGTTTATTAATACTTAGTAAAGTAGTTGTTAAGTTTAAGAATTGGGTAGGATTAAGGATTTAGAATAAGGTCTTGCAGAATAAGACATTAATATGTGCTTTTTAAGTAATAATAATCAGCCAATATCCCAGTAATATTCGTGCTAATAACCAACTAGTTAATAGTGAGAATTGGACACTAAAGTGTTACCAATATTCTTATTAACTCACCAACTTATTTAAAGTGAGAAGGGTACATAAAAAAAGCATGCATTTTAAGGCTAGACTTTAAATTTTGATGTTAAATCCACTATTGTATTGTATTGTATTGTATATAAATGTTCTACAGTCTATACACAGTAGAGCTGCACGATTATGACAAAAATCATAATTGTCGATTATTCCCTTGAAATTGTAATTGCGATTATTAATTACTATTATCACAATTTACATTGATTGATGTTATATCATTGTTTGAAGCAACCGCGTCCGCATGCCATATTTTCAGATGAAAATAAACAAGCTAAAAACCCTCAAACTGAAAAACCTTTATTGCTTTTCTATAGTATTAAGCCTCAAATGGCATCTATTCATTGGATTGGTTTCTTCTTTAAATAAAAAAAGTTAAAATATGCATGGTATTATAATGTCATATTAAAACTAAAATGAAAACAATGGAAAAACCCTTAAGATAACTTGTAGAAAGAAAAAACACGTCTTAAGCACACAGAATAACTTAAGTGGACTTTAAACGATTAATTGGCACTTTCAACGATTACATAATTGTGACATCCGTAATTGTAATCGCGATTAGAAATTCAATTAATTGTGCAGCCCTAATACACAGTATAATCCCTTACTTTATAAAGAGTAATCCCTTACTTTACTATTTCAATGGAAAGGTAACTAAATTACAGTAACTAATTACTTAGTAACTAGTTACACCCAACACTGGTTGGGGACACTTGATATTTGCCAATATTATTGACTTGACTACATGGTCACTATTGGATGTGAACTGAACTGAGCTCAGCTCAGCTGAGTTGGATGATGGCATCACTGTTTTCTCCAGAGCTAAGCTGAATTAAACTCATTCCAAAATTGATGGATTTTATACAGTTATTGAACCAAACTGAATCAACAATTACCTGATTTTAACTGAATATTGACTGTATACTGTTGTCTTTTTTAGAGCTGCTTAACACCAGAATTAAATTTTTTTGCATCACTATTTTCTTGTGTATCACTGTAAAGCTGTTTTGTAAAGCTGTATTGTATAAAGCACTATATAAATAAATGTGACTTTAAATGTTGTTAAATATTCCTACGGAATAGTGGCAAGATAAGTAAATATTAAATTTTCTCACTTTTTACACAAATTTTAGGGTAACACTTTATTTTAAGGTGTCCTTGTTACACATGTTACATGTACTTACTATTATAATAACAATAAATTATGCATACTTACATGCAAGTACCCTAGGCCAAACCCTAATCCTAACCCTAACCATAAAGTAAGTACATGTAGTTAAATAATATTACTCAGTACTTAATTGTATAATTACACTGTAACAAGGACACCTTAAAATAAAGTGTAACCAATTTTAGTTTTCACTGTACTTGTAAAGCTCAAACATTCAAAGTTGATCAAGAACTACAAATCAACATGTGGTCCCAAACTAGCAAGTTCTCACTTAACATCTCAATTTAGCCTGGAACTGCAAATCTGTTGAGCATCCTGGTGTATTTGCATTGCATTATTAAAACCTTTCAAAAACAATTTCATCACACAAACTAGGGTTCATCTGTATTTCATCTGACTCCATCCCAAATTTTGGTAAGTTGAAAAACAAAACAAAACCTCAATTATTGAAAAGTGTCAGAAACCTTTCAGACTGAATGACACACAAATATGCAGATAAGGTTGGAACCATTATTTTTCATTTGTCAGATGGACGACCCCCCTGGAGCAACTAGCTACAATTGAGGGCTACTAACCACTCAATCCAAATCCAAAGCCAAACCAGAACCAAGGCACACATTATATAAGAAATAATGCACTGCCAATGATGAGTAGGAAAAATATTAAACTAGCAATTTCTCCCCGATTTGTTCTGCTGTTCATTAATAATGGAATAGAATGGGCTGCTGATTTCACAACTGTTTTTTTAATTGCATTACACACCCGAGCAGGCACTGTTTAGAGACGTCAATTAGCAACTCTTTTGCAAATAGCAAAATAAAAGCTACTGTGACAATTTGTTAAGATTTGGGAGGAAAGCTCAGCTAGAAAGGTGATTCTGCCTGTCATATACACGATATAGCTGTACATGGTAATTGCCTAAAAACACAACATTTAAGAGTAACAACTTCCAAGAAAAGGACAATGTGGCTGAATAAATAAAAGCTGAAGTTATTCAACAGACAGTGGTTTATCAGCAGAGTGTTAAATAAATGCCCCTGGGAGCAGACTGTGGAGCCCAAAGAAAAGAGAAAGATTACACAACTATTACAGCAGCCGCTAACACATCTCAGTGTCTCCTCTGGTGTGTGAGTCCAGGGTCAAGGGTGAGTGCTGGCAGGATTTGAAGAGGCCTTTTAACGACAGTTTCATATTTGTGCTACAGTATTTTCCAAATAGAGTGCTTGGGCAGTTGCATAACTGATCTCTCAGCTTGGTAAAATGCAGGAATTGGCATTTATGCTCTTTGCCCTTAACCATTCCCACTCAGCTTAACTTTAGTTCTGCGGTAATGTTTCTTACAGCTAAACTGCTCAATGTAGTCATGGCCAGAATGCCTACAAGAGCTAAGAGCAAGTCCTCAGGCAGACAGAGAGCGAATCGAGTGGCTAGCAAAAAGATTTTGGGGCGTAAACCATTTCTCTGCCTAATCTACTGCAAATCATCATGGCAAAAACTGACAGTCCTATTGAGGTGAAAAATCCCAATTCTTAAATGCTTATCTATAGTTCTTACTACAGCATACAGTACCATTTTACAGATGAAAGCACAGCAGCGTCTCTACTTCCTCCGCAAACTGAGAAGAGCCAGAGCCCCGGCCCCCATCATGTGCACCTTCTACAGAGGCACCATCGAGAGCATTCTGACGAGCTGCATCACTGTGTGGTATGGCGCCTGCAACGCGTCCTGCCGCAAGTCACTTCAACGCATAGTGAGAGCAGCTGAGAAGATCGTTGATGTCTCTCTCCCCTCCCTCCAGGACAGTTAAGGAACCCGACTCACCCGCAAAGCCCTCTGCATTGCAGGTGATCCCACCCACCCGACACACAGCTTCTTTAGACTGCTGCCATCAGGTAGGAGACTGTGGAGTCTTCAGGCCAGGACCAGCAGACTGAGAACCGCTTCATCCATCAGGCTGTCAGGAAGCTGTCAGGAAGCTGAACTCCCTCCTGACTTTGCCCCCCCTCTCCTCTTTTGCCCCATGCACCACTGAACTCTGAACCCCAGAATTTCATGGACAAAAAGGTCCATTGTGCATTGTCCACCTTTCTGTTGGTCAATGCCACGAATTCGTATGACTTGAACCTGTTGCTATGTCTGTGCAGGTAAATCTTTTGCCCTCACATGCCCCACTGGATTAGAAGTTTCCATAGATTCCTACAGACATGTCTAGATTTGGTCCATGAAAATTCACTAAACAACTACAAATGTGGCAGCACAAGCATGTATTTTTGTAAAGCTGCTTTGAACAACATGCATTGCAAAAAAGTGCTATGCAAATAAACTGAACTCAACCGAATTGGACTTAACTGACATGAATTAAACTGGTACTGTTATTTTTTTATAAATAGTTCATGCAGTCATACCTCATCTGTATTGTAGATTATTTGTAGGCCAGAACAAATCATTTAACCAGGTACAACAGAAAAAGAGACACGGCATCAATCTGAAAAAAAAAGCAAAGAAATATCCAAGAATGGTTATAGTTAGAGCCGTTTTACAATGATATAACTTTATTCTCACACTAATGTAAAGGGTAATGGTGAGTAAAAGGAGAATCTGACCGCAATTTGAAACTCTGAAGTTCCCTTTCAGTCGGTCACTCTCGACGTCACGTCGGATGACCGACGAAATTGGGATCTCGCTTAGAGAGACCAATCTACTTCGAGTGTAAACTAAACGAGCCAATGCACATTGGCATGCGACTATTGCATCCAGCTGCCTCTGATCACAGCGTGAGTATAAGTAGGCAGCAGATGCAGCGCATATTCAGCTTTTCCCTTCGGAGCCGAGCGATCACATCGTTCTGCTCCTGACTACTCTACTGAGAGAAGAAGACTGAACGAGTTCAGCGCGCTCTTGGAGAGCTCTTCGTGTTGGCGGTACGGCGCTTCAGCGGTGGTGGTTTCCCGTGTCGAGTGGGTTGCACACATCAGGCTGCACTACCCCCTGTTTGTGTTGCAGATGATCATCTCCCCTGTGCGCCTCAGCACGCTAAAAGAGCTTTTTCCCCTAAAAGAGCAATTTCGGGTGCGTCTTTTTAAAGACGACGTTGCGTGGCAAACTTGACGTTACGTCTTTGTAAAGACGATGTGGGTCTTGCTATAGACAACGTATCACCCGGGCGTTTCTGGATGCGGTCGTTACCTGGCGCTGGGTGATGCTCACGATCGCTGCCTCACATGTCTGGGCATTAAACACACTGAGGTGGTGTTCATGGGGTGAGTCATGTTCCCATTGCGATGAGTCATTTTCCCTCCGGGATGGTGGCAATGCCTGAATCGAATCCAGAGATGTCGGCTATGGCGCTACTGCAGGTTCATCAGGCCAAGGCAGTGAAGGACCTGCACGAGGGTGGTCACGATCCGGAAGTTCTAAAAGAGCTCTGAGAGGTCCGGGAGCGCCATCTCTGGCTGTGTCTGGCCGACATGAGGGACGCCGACAAGGTATGGTTCCTCAATGCCCCTGTGCGCCAGAACGGCCTCTTCAGTGACGCAGTCTGGGACACCTCTTCTTTCTCCCAAAGAAAACTCTGCTCCTGCTTGCACTGGCCTCCATCAAGAGGGTAGGGGACCTGCACGCATTTTTGGTCGACGATTCGTGCCTAGAGTTCGGGCCGGCCGACTCCCAGGTAACTCTGAGGGCCCGGCTATGTGCCCAAGGTTCCCACTACTCCCTTCAGAGATCAGGTGGTGAGCCTGCAAGCGCTGCCCCCGGAGGAGGCAGACCCAGCCCTAGCTTT
>NW_015549707.1:568983-571125 GCF_001515605.1 Sinocyclocheilus anshuiensis
TCCCAATTTCGTCGGTCATCCGACGTGACGTCTCCGTTCCCTCCTTCAGGGAACGAGGGTTACCATACGTAACCGAGACGTTTTCATTACTTGCCCATTACTGGACAAAATTGAATTTTAATAAGTTTAATTCAAATTCAAATGGTTGAATTCATTTTGTGGGCTGTTGACCGCTGGACCAGTCAGCAGATATTACATCAGCATATATGAAATAAACAAGCAGTCATAAAGAATGAGATGAGATAATCCATAAAATATAATCAAATACTGAAAGAGAAGGACACAAGAGCTCATTACAAAATTCTCAGTACTGTTAGAGAGGATACTCATAGTATATAATGACTTTTTTTGATTGAGAGTGACAGGCAGCATACATATCACTTATGTAAAGCAAACAACTTTTGGGCAGTTTATATTAATATAGTGTGTGAATGCAGTGTGGGAAGCACCTGTAGATGGCTGTACTCTTCATATGAATAAACCTCATCTCCAGTCTGCACGTTAAATATTGAGTGCAGGCACGTGGATGGACTCGGGTCCTGCTTAAACTTTTCCACCTGTGAGAATAGAGTGAGAGAGAAAAGATGGAGGAAAAAAAGTAGAGTCAATGAAAAATGCAAGATATAACCAAGGTATTGGCCATTTCATAATTTATCAAATGCTTACTAAGGTAAGTGAGTCAGAAGAAAAAAAAGGAGAAGTGTATTGATATTTCTGCAGGTCATAGTTGTGCTCCTGAACACAATTTTATCTCATTTAAAGTACCATTCTGTAATATTACATTATATCAGTAAATGTACATTAGCTTATAAACTGCAAATTACAATTAAGATGACGTAGGTATTTGGGAGCAACTCTGAATGCGTACATCTCTCCGCAAGAAAGATGTAGTGCTCCCAGATGTCTACTTGGCTTGAAATAGATGCTCAATCAGGATAAGTATCTACATAACTCAAGCTTTAGAGTTTTTAGGGCTTTGCTGGACACAATACATTCTCTGCCACCAATGATACAATGGCAAAAACATTTGAAAATGCCATAATGCCGATTATATTTTTGCACGCAAGCTGATTTCAGACATGCGATAAGGAGAATTTGGGAAGATGTGCTGAATGTTGGGTATTAATACAAAAGGAATTGCTGTGGCAACATCAATTTGAAGCTACATGTGTACTTCATATTAAGTGATTTCATAATTGTTTGGATGGATGTAGGAACAATAATAATGATGGCATAATAAAGTTTATAAATTAACAATATTGGATAGAAACAATAAAAGGACATTTCAATAATGATTATCTCCCAAAAAACAGATGTACAGCATGTATTAGAGACAAACAAACATGTTTTTTCTGCATTCACTCTATTATAAAGTCATTTAGTTAAGGTCATTGGATGATTCTCTGATCAGGCAAAAGACGAAGTGCAGTTCATAGGTGCAAGCAGTAAAGGTCTACTGTGACATTAATTCTAGCATACATACACAAATAAACACAGCTTTTTAAAAACAGTACATTCTTATTTTTTATGATGAAAAGAAATTCATTTTAAATGCAGTGGATGTCATATTTCTCTCCTGTGAAAGATGCCAAGACCAATCGTGACACATGCTGCAGATATTGATATTTATTTGCTCTAACGTTTGCTTATTAAAAACCAGATTGTTATAGAGTTGAAGACATAACATACCAGATGAAATTAAAAGGTGATCAAACAGAAAGAGATGAAGATGATAAATAAACGGTACACTGAACAGATGTGAGTCATAAACTCAAGTAAATAAGAAGATTATGCAGACGATAGGTAAGGCTTCTGCACTGAATCACCACAGAAAACCAATCACCTACCCAGCAGACGTGACTGCCGCAGGGTTTTTTCCCCCAGACGTTGAGAATGAGGTCGCAAAATATATATGCATGATTATTTAATGTGGCACAAAAATTAGGCATAAACTACGGTGGCCGAGAAGTGCAAAACAAATCACAATTCTGAAAACAAAATAACAAATTACAATGAGCCCGCCTTTTGCCGAACCTTTTTTTCCTCCCTTTTCAAATCTGGTATTAGCGATGGATTCTATTTACACTAAGTGAAAATAGCAGTATTTTTAGCAATATGCTATTTACACTAAGTGCAAATACC
>NW_015549707.1:571140-573862 GCF_001515605.1 Sinocyclocheilus anshuiensis
ATAAAACAGTATGCAATAATAACGTATTGAGTGTAAATTATAATTTTAATTTTAATTATTAAATGGATGCCACCTTATTGGTACAATAAAGCCCTCCCTACACCTACCCTAACCCTACCCGATACTTTATTTTCAACTTTTTGATTATTTCCTTCATTTTTATTGAAAATAAATGCCTTTACCATATGATACGAGATTTGAAAAGGGAGGAAAAAAAAGTTTGGCAAAAGGCGGGATCGAACCCGGGTCGATCGCGTCAAAAAGCCAAGGGCAAGCGCTTATCCATCTGCACCACTGGAGCTGATGTTTTATAGCCACTTTTAACTAAATGTAAATATACACTCTGTATTTTTTATTCCATAGTAAGGGCAATTCATACAATACATTTAAACTGAGCTACTTTAATACCATCTCCAAACTTTCTACCACGACTCTGCTGTTCTTCGGCTGGTTCTTCCCTCTATACGTTGATTGACAGATGTCTCGTCCAGTCAGCGGTGAGTAATCCCAAACCAATGGCGCTGTCTCAAACTATACCTACCTCTTCCGGTTTGTCTGATCTGTCGTTGTGTTTTCTGACTTGTTAATTTGTTTTCGGATTTGTCGTTGTGTTTTCGGATTTGTCATTGTGTTTTCTGACTTATGTTTTCTGAATTGTTGTTGTGCTTTCTGAATTGTTATTTAGTTTTTTAGACTTGCATTTGCGTTTGTAATTTATTTTGTTTTCAGAATTGTGATTTGTTTAGCACTTCTCGACCACCGTAATAAACTGCAAAAAAACTAATAAAAAAGCAGAAAAACAAAACAAAAACTAAATAAATCAATTAAAGATTTCATTGCAGATGCACTACACATTAGTGACAGCCAAATATCAGTTGATTAATCGATATATACAGATATACTAGTCTATTTTGAATTTAAAAGTAGTCTATTTTGATCTAATAACTATGGCCGTTGGGGATTTTCCCTCCAATATCATCAACTTTTTTTTATTTTTTTTATTTAATCATTTTAATGGAATTTTTGTGTACTGGCTATATGTAATTTATAATTCAATGATAACAAATGAGATGTACACAAAACACACACATTTAATAACCCATATTGGATGAATGCTACTAGTTGTGACACTGGACCATCAAGATATTTTCACACACAGACTGTATCCCATAAATCCCACACAGCCCCAAGGATTTCTCCAATCTTCCACACATGCATTAACCGAATATCATCTCTTCTATAATCCTGGAGACACAGTGGGATTCTCTGCTCTAGCTCAAAACGTTAGTGTGTACAATATAACAAACAACATCCCTTGACTATTTTGTCCTTAACACAGATACAAAAAAGTGAATACATGTTGCACAGAAGCCGGTAAACCAAAAACAACATGAAAAATTAACCGCATGACTAAAGCCATCTCTAGCAGTCATTCACATAATCCTAGAGTTATGGAAGGGACCCTTCAACCGTCAATACAGCAGAAAACTGGGCCGATCTTTCCCACTGACCGCACCACACACACGGGCCCCTACAGCATATTTTAAGTGTTATAAATAAGTGGCCCATTTTTTTATTCTTCACTTCACCTCTCTCGTCAGGTCATGAGAGGCATTCTTCTGTTCCAGATACACAATGATTTTTTTCACACCAGTTACACAGCTGTATAACGTACTCTGTTACTAACGTAACCTCGGTTCCCTGAGATATGGGAACGAGTACTGCGTCTTGCTAGATGCATATGGGAAAAAGCCTTTCCCATATGGTGGGGCATCTGGCTATATAAGCGGGCGTTCGCCACAGGATTCTCAGGTTACTTCGACTGAAGCGACGACTGAGTCGTGCAGCTACATAGCATGGCTAGCAATGCAGTACTCGTTCCTGTATCTAAGGGAACCGAGGTTACATTAGTAACCGAGTAAGTTCCCTTTCGATACTACACTCGTACTGCGTCTTGCTAGACACATATGGGAACACAGTACAATCACGCCGTGCTAATGTAGTGGAACGACTAAAAGTATCAAACTTCCATAAGCAACCGATGCCCATAGAGAAGTTAACAACAACCCAAGGCAAAGAAGGGCTGAGCTTCCTGAGGTCACACCCGGCCTGGTTAATCGTTCCAGAGTACTCCTGTAACTTCGACACCCAGGGGTCGAGAGCTAACAGGTGAAACACACCACTGGACCATGCCCAAGACGAGGCGATGCCTCTAGTCGAGTGGGCCCGTATTCCAATGGGACATTGAAGGCCCAAAGAAGAGTACGCTAGCGAGATGGAGTCTACTATCCATCTAGAGAGTCTTTGCTTCGTAACCGGAAGCCCTTTGGTGCGCTTACTGAAGCTGACAAAGAGTTGTTCTGACCGCCTATAGGGGGCGGAACGCTCAATATAGATTCTCAGAGCTCTGACATGGCAGAGCAGAGATAGCTCTCTGTCCTCTTCAGAGGGAGGAAGCGCGGAGAGCATAATGACCTGTGCTCTGAACCGAGTGGAGAGCACCTTAGGTACGTAACCGTGCCTTGGTTTCAGGACGACTTTAGTGTCATTAGGCCTGAATTCCAGGCAGGCAGGGCTAATAGAGAGCGCCTGCAGGTCCCCTATTCGCTTTAATGATGCCAGTGCTAGAAGCAGAGCAGTCTTCAGCGATAGCGACCGAATGTTGGCAGACTGTAGTGACTCGAAAGCGGGGCCCTTCAGGGCCCTCAGCACAGTGGGCAGA
>NW_015549707.1:573927-575787 GCF_001515605.1 Sinocyclocheilus anshuiensis
GGGGAGCACCTTGGGTGCCTACCCGTCACTTTACTGATGCCAGTGCTAGAAGCAGAGCAGTCTTTAGCGATAGCGACCGAATGTTGACAGACTGTAGCGGCTCGAAAGAGGGACCCTTCAGGGCCCTCAGCACAGTGGGAAGATCCCATGAAGGGACGGTAGGGGGACGAGGCGGATTCAGCCTCCTGGCACCCCTTAGAAAGCGGATAACCGCTTAGGGGCATGAGAGGCCGCTATAGCCGCCACATAGACTTTGAGCGTGGATGGGGAGCGTCCCTTATCCAGCAGCTCTTCCAGAAATGACAATACCTCTGTCAAATCGGAAGTATGAGGGTCTTTGGAAGTATGGAAGCAAATCGGAAGCAAATTTTGGAAGCAAATCGGAAGTATGAGGTTTAGACACCAAGTGGAGAAAAAAGACCACTTAAAGGCGTAGAGGCGTCTCGTAGACGGGGCTCTAGCCTCTGAAATTGTGTTTAAGACTTGCAGGGCCCATAGGTCGGGCCGAGGATGCCATAATGACCCGTTCGCTTGAGAGAGGAGACCTGGAGGACCGCCATTGAATGAAGCGCCGAAGCTGCCTGTCCAGCTGAAGTGTAGGCGCGTCCAGCGAATGCTGAAGTGGTCCTACATGGCTTGGACGGGTGAGCGGCCTTTGCTCTCCAGCCAATTGCCGTGGGCGGGCAGAGGTGCGCGGCCACTGACTCATCTAGGGGAGGTGGCTTATCATACCGTTTTTCTTCAGCGTCGTCGATGGAAGTGAGGGCTCTGGTGAGCTCGTCATGGACCTCCGGGAAAAACGGAGAGGAACGCTGACGAGGGGATTGGTGGCACCCCGGTAGGAACCACTCATCCAGATGGCTGTGAGAGGGCTCCTCTGGCGGAGACCACTCTAAATCCAGCTCTTCAACCGCTTTGGAGAGGTTATGGAGAAGCTCGGCATCCATCCCGTCTTTGGTGGCACTGGGCGCGGACAATGGCGAGGGGGTGGGGTGATTCACCGAGCCCAACAGCTCCTCTGCATCCGATGCCCGTCGATGGAAGTGAGGGCGGATGAAGAAGCAGTATGGAGGCGTGGAGTAGGGAGCGCACCACGATCTGGTGAGCTCGTTATGGACCTCTGGGAAAAACGGAGAGGAACGCTGACGAGGGGCCTGGCGGCGCCCAGGCAGGAACCACTCATCCAGACGGCTGCGAGAGGGCTCCTCTGGTGGAGACCACTCTAAACACAGCTCTTCAACCGCTTTGGAGAGGATACGGAGAAGCTCGGTATACATCCCGTCTTTGGTGGCACTGGGCACAGACGATGGCGAGGGGGTGGGGTCATTCACCGAGCCCAACAGCTCCTCTGCATCCGACGATTCTAATGACATGCTGTCATCAAGCAGCTTGTCCCCACTTCCCCCAAATGAGATCAGGTCGCTCGCACTAGCAGAGGGACGCTGACCAGACTGGGAGAAAAGGACGGGAGAATACTCTCTCTGGGGCGAGAGCGAGGCACGCAGGATCTGGGCTGACGTGGGCTCGGTCGCAGCCGGTCGCTCGAGCCCTCTGCCCCGCTGTTTTTTCCTCACAGGTCCCTGGGAGGAAGAAAACGGGAGGGCGCAAGGTTGTGGAGTCGCTCTCTGAAAAGAAAGTGATCCGTGAGCAGAGAGAGGCGAGACTGAAGTTCTCGCAATGGAAACAAATAGCTCCCGTGAGCAGCTTTCACATGGGATTTCCCCAAGCAGGAACATTTGCAACAACGCCAAGCTCTTTTAGTATCACCGGATGGTGGCAGGGGAAACGGACCGGAACTGCTGCGTCGCTGAAGCGGCGGAGAAGCAGGTCAGCCGTGCTGAGAGGTCCCGATTCCAGCTG
>NW_015549707.1:576114-582706 GCF_001515605.1 Sinocyclocheilus anshuiensis
GAGATACAGGAACGAGTACTGCGTTGCTAGCCGTGCTATGTAGCTGCACGACTCAGTCATCGCTTCAGTCGAAGTAACCTGAGAATCCTGTGGTGAACGCCCGCTTATATAGCTAGATGCCCCGCCCATTCTGGCGGGCTTTGGCAAGCTTTGGCGGGCTTCGTCGCCATAGGCTCATTCAGCTCCGCTGCCTAGCCATTGGTTCATTTTTAATACACTGCACGAACCAATGGCCGTGCAGTTTCACTGTGTGAATGAAAAAAGGCTTCAGTTCAGGAGAAAAAAGGCTTTTTCCCATATGCATCTAGCAAGACGCAGTACGAGTGTAGTATCGAAAGGGAACAGGCCAAACACATCTGTAAGTTTCTGCAAAAAAGAAAACACTCATCCCTTGGTCCAAATCCACGTCTTAGTAAAGCAAATATAGATAGAGGCAAAAAGAGCGATAAAGACACCTGTGAGACAAAAGATGATATTTGAAACATCTGTTAGTCATTACTGCCTGTAAAATTAAGCCAATAAAAACTGAAAGCACAACAGGGCAGCGAGTAACCTTCAGTTGCTAAAGGAACATCTATTATTCTATGACACACTACTTGGCAAAATAGAAACTCTATCAAAGTGATTTATTATGAGTGACTTTGATTAACCTTTATTAAACTCATCAAAGCTAGCTGCTTGGTGAAAGAAGTCTTCTTATGCATGTATTTCTGAGTGCATAAAGATCAGTTTAACGCTGCAGAAGAAACGCATGCATGTCTTAACTATAATTCAAGCATTCATGCTTCCTTTCTGCTTTTCATCTGTTTGTGACTTATTTTTCACAGTGTGTTATCAGCAGCATGCCACAGTAAACACGTCTGTTGAATATACCTGGGGAACCGATGATATGAACAGTTGCAACAAATTGTGAGTTTATTAAAAAGCCAATGTTCTTTGCGAATGCTATAGACAGATGTTAATGAGCACTGCACTGTGTAATTAACTGCATAAACGAGGCATTATAATTAAGACACAGAAAAGCTTTCTTGCAAATCAGGTCTTGGGGGTCAGGAATAAATGAAATGGAACAATTTCAAAGGCACAAGAGAGGCGTAATTGCTCATGTCTATGCCGGGAGAGAACAATTGCTATAGAGCAATGGCCAACTGTAAAATCCGCATTAACATGAGCTCTTTTTGCATGTGAAACGAGACTATTCTTACTGTTAAAGCCAGCCTCCCAACCATCAGTGCATCAGTACATAACCAAACAGTATGGAAGAAAAATAATGCCATATATCTTTGAAACAAAAAAAAAAACATTGAATAGCACTAACTGAAAAAATAATGCATTGCATTAACAGTGCTTGCATTTTAATGACTTGTATTTACAGGGAATTCAAAATATTTCACAGACATTTTCATAATTAAAAATTCAGTAATTCATATTCACCTTCCAGAATTCCCTTTCAAAATATTCAATCCGTTTAAAAATACGATGTATAATATTCGACAGGCAAATTTCGGTCCATTTCATTTGACTTTCCAAATTCGCTTCCACAAATTCAGTGGTTAAATTTCGACAGAAAATTCGCCTTTGCACATCCGGGAGCTGCAGGAATAGCAATAGAGCACCGATGCACGATCTCCAGCTGCTGTCAGTCGCTCACCAGCAGGTGGCGCAAGCGGCTGTTGATGAAGACCAAAGCAACAGGTGGATTAAGTCATTCATTCACAAAAACTGATCTGCAGAAATGGAGCAAGCGCTAAATAGAAGTTTGGATTATCAGGGCCAGTATAAACATTATACTGTCCAACGACGCGTAATGAGTGATAAGACCTCAGATCTCAGAATACACTTTATTGATGATGATGCAAACTATATCGACAGTTAAGCAGAATATGAACGAACGCACAAGGTTTCACGCTATTTCCCTCAGAAATCTGTTAAAGAAAACGCATTACGTGGCGCAGTGCATTAACGCAATGACAGCTATTAAAAGACCAAACTCAGATCTTACTGATCTGTAAACAGATGAAACTATTAACTGAAACCATAAACAGGCAGAGGAGGATATGAACGCAAGTTACGGAATGCGCAAAACTGCACGTTAAACATTTCCCATAAAGAAAACACGTAACCTGGTTTATTGCCTCAAGACAGTGATAATAAATCATTAAATTCGGGCACCTAATTAATAATATATATTACTGTATTTTATGTACATTTAAGCAGATGAGCCCAGAATATGAGCCCACAACCCACAAAGTTTCACCAAACCATTTTTTCTCCCATAGAAAACCAAGCGCGGTAGTCTTAGGTTTGATATTTGCTGCATATTCGCCTAGGACCGTCTGCAAATTTACCTCACAGTACAAAACGAAGTCCAATAATTTAGTCAAATTAATGTTTACAGTAAATTAATAATTTACTCAAACTGACTAAATACATATTGCCAATAACTCGCCTTAGACAATACTATGTACACTACACAAATATTTTTTTAAAGAAAAAAATTACAGTAATTCACCAAAATGGGGTTTTTCGTGTTCCAAACGTTTTATGTTACTAGTATGTTACTAGTGACCAGACTGACTTACTACAGTTAAAATTTTGCCAATATCTTCCTCACTGTAAAGTTTGCCAATATCTTTGTTATAGTTTTTTTTTTATGTTCCAAATGTTGTAGCACATTCCTAGTGACTAGACTGACTTACTATAGGTGAAATTTTGCTAATACCTCCCTTATTGTACATAAAGTACATCAATATTTTATACTACAACTTTTGCGACATGAAAAATCCCTTTTGGGGTCTTACAGATTATTATTATTTTTTTAATAATTGTGAATGGTACATACAGTAAGGGAGATACTGGCAAAATTTCACATGAAGTAAGTCAGTCTTGTAACTAGCAACGTACTACAACCTGTGGAACATTTAAAAATCCTTTTGTTGAATTACTGTAGTTTTTTTAAATATATTTCTGTACTGTACATACCATAAGGGAGATATTGGCTAAATATAACCTGTAGTAAGTTAGTCTTGTATCTAGCAACGTTCTACAACCGTTGGAACATGAAAAAAACCTTTTCCAGGGATCTTTTATATGTAAATAATTGTGTACTGTACATATATAAAGTGAGGTATTGGCAAAATCTCACCAGTAGTAAATCACTATGAGCAATACGAGCGTTACAATTTGACAGTGTGTTATTTTAAATGTTAAAAGTCATTTTAATTAAAATACATGGACGTTTTAACCCAGTCGGTGGAATTGTCAGGCGGTCCCTTGGGTGCGATAGCGCATCAATGCTTTCTCCGGTTTAAATTTGCAGCAACAATACACCTAGGCGGATTTGAACTCCTATTTTTATGTCAATATAAAGTTGTTGCATATTGTTAAAACTAATCGTGGTGTTGATATCTTTCTATGACAGTAGACTCAATAGATCAGTGGTAAGGGTAAGAAATTATAAAGAAAATGGAGCGCGTTGCTCCTTCTGACCTCATTTGCTTGCCTGTATATAGTTCGCATCATCATCAATCAAGTGTATTCTGAGATCTGAGGTCTTATCAATCATTACGCGTCGTTGGGGAATCCTGGGGTGTGATGTATACTGTATGAGGGGAACCCCAGTATTACAGCGCAGCGTCACACAAGCCATGATACAAAGTTAGGGAAACTAAGCAACCGAAAGCAATATATGTTTTCCTCAGATGTAATGTTAGTTCTGTACTTCAGCGTAGAGTAAAACAGCATTATAATCTCCTTTGTGGTAGAGAAAGCTGCTTACATATAGGCTACGGGAAACAGCCAAGATGTTGAATTAAACATACACACAATCAGCTTTTCCACATGTTTATACTGGCCCTGATAATCAAAAATTCTACTTAAAGCTTGCTTCATTTCTGCAGATCGGTTTTTGTGAATGAATGACTTAATGCACCTGTTGCTTTGGTCTTCATCAACAGCCGCTTGCGCCACCTGCTGGTGAGCGACTGACAGCAGCTGGAGATCGTGCATCGGTGCTCTACTGCTATTCCTGCAGCTCCTGGATGTGCAAAGGTGAATTTTAACCACTGAATTTGGAAAGTCAAATAAAATGGACCGAATATTATACATCGTATTTTTAAACAGATTGAATATTTTGGAAGTGAATTCTGGAAGGTGAATATGAATTATTGAATTTTTAATTATGAAAATGTGTGTGAAATATTTTGAATTGAAATATTCACAGCTTAAATAAACAACTATGTTAAATTTCAGGACCTAAAAATGCAAGCCCTGGAAATAAAAGGCATTAAAATGCAAGCACTGTTAATGCAATGCATAATTTTTTCAGTTAGTGCTATTCAACGTTTTTTTTGTTTCAGAGACATATGGCATTATTTTTCTTCCATAAAAAAGGTAACTTCCAATGCATCCAATTCATTAATAGTGGAAAAGCGGCCATGATCTGCATGTTAAAAGCATTTTTAGATCAAAATGATTAGCAAATGAGCATAATGTATATGTTTCCAGAAAGTGATAAACAAGGCATCATGTGACTGAACTGTAAAATAACAATCTCATGGAACAATACTACTAGTTAAAAAGTTTTGGATGCAGTCAGACTTTTTAAATGGTTTTGAAATAAGCCCTTTATGCTGAGCAAAAATAGAGTAGAAAGAGTAATATTGTCAAATATTATTACAATTTCAAATAACTTTTTCTATTTTTATACATTTAATTTAAAATGTAATTTTTTTTATGGAAACTATTTTTTTTTTTTGCTTGATTATTATTATTTATTATATTTATTTATAGTGAGATGCCACTTTTTCTCAATAAAATATTAGCAGTAAATTTAGATTACCATATACGGGTCTGAGAATCATTTTCCCTGACAATATTTCAGAGATCATGTTGTGTTTTCTATTAGCCGTTTAGAATCAGTATTAGCAGATTAATCACTACTGATCTAATTGGTCAAATTAGTTTACAAAAAGTTCTAAGATTGTTTGCGATTCAGATTGATTCATTCAAGTTCACACACACACACACACACACACACACACACAATGTGTCATTTGTAGCAGTTTCTCACACCATAACAGGATACTTTATAAGACAGCGCTGGATGAGGTGAAATTTACCTACAGTATACACTACTGTCCATGTGTCAGTGACAAAACTGCTCTCTATTGCAATGTGCTGTTTGTGAAAGAGCAACAAACTTTATACTAAAAGTTAAGTTTTTATCCATATATCATATAAAACATATAATTAACAATATCAATATGAGTACACTTTTTGATGGGGGTCCTGTGCCTCAGTATGAAAGACTAGAAATGCTCCTGTGCATTACTTAACATTTCCTTTCAGTTGGTGGTAAAACACACACACACACACATTACCAGCAGGACCAAAATAGGAAGCCCAACAACTAAGCAAATGACCGCAGCAACTCCAGGCAGCTCGCCATGGGAACGTTGTTAAAACCCTGATTACAGCAACATCCAACTGTTAAAACCACAGAAAAGCTCAACTGGCAGCTACTCAAATGCAACCCCACAGACAACCCTTTAAATAATGCCCAAGCACCATCCACTTTGTTGAGTTCACACATCTGCAGTCAAAACCAACTTTTTACTGTCTGCGGTGTGTCACAGACATAGCTGCCACAATCCAGTGTGAGTTGAGGGATGGACATAGACTTATCACAGGCGGAATTAGCAAAACAAGACAAGATCAGCTATTTGATTTCCAGTTTATAAAGAAAACTTGAAAGCAGTTCATCCAAAAATAAACATTCCTTCATTAATTACATACTCCTGTGTCATTCAAAACCCATAAGAATTCTGTTCATCTTCGAAACACATGAAGATATTTGTAATGAAACCTGAAAGATTTCTGTTCCTCAATTTAGAAGTCAATTACACCACAACTTTTCCGATTCAAAAAGTTCATATAACGCAAGTAAATGAGCAGTTGAGTGGTTTAAGAAAGGTCTTACGATCACTTTATATGATGAACAGATTTAATTTAGACTTGTCATCACATATAAACATTTATCAACTAGTGCTGTCAAACGATTAATCGCATCCAAAATAAAAGTTTACATAATATATATATATATATATATATATATATATATATGCTTGAGGTCACAAACTGACGGCCGGACATTCTCCTTCAGAATTTTCTGATGGAGTGCAGAATTCATGGTTCCATCAATTATGGCAAGTCATCCAGGTCCTGAAGCTGCAAAGCAACCCCAGACCATCACACTATCACCACCATGTTTGACTGTTGGTATGATGTGCTTTTTATGAAATGCTGTGTTGGTTTTCGCCAGATGTAACGTGACACACACCTTCCAAAAAGTCCACAGAATATTTGCCCAAAAGTCTTGGGGATAATCAAGATATTTTTTGGCAAATGTGAGACAAGCCTTTGTGTTATTTTTGGTCACCTTAATTGAGGAAAGTGAGGCCTGCAGTTCTTTGGATGTTGTTCTGGGTTATTTTATGACCTCCTGGATGATTAATTCTGGTAGGCCGGCCACTCCTGGGAAGGTTCACCACTGTTCCAAGTTTTCTCCATTTGTGGATAATGGCTCTGACCG